>NW_027649795.1:1468586-1765172 GCF_965287045.1 Carcharhinus amblyrhynchos
CACTCGTACACACACACTCATACATTCACACACTTTTTCTCTCACATACACACACACAGTCTCTCACATTCACACATATACACACATTCTCTCTCTGACTCACACACACACTCTCACAGACACACACACACACACACACATTCACATGCACACACACTCTCTCGCACACATTCACACACACACACACACATACACACTCTCTCTCGCACATATACACACACACACTCACACACACATTCACATGCACACATACTCTCTCGCACACATACACACTCACACACACATTCACATGCACACATACTCTCTCGCACACATACACTCATACACACACACACACACACACACACACATTCTCTCTCTGACTCACACACACACTCACACGCAAGCACACTCTTTCACACACACTCTTTCACACACATACACACACGCGCTCACTCACACACAAACTTGCTCAAGAAAATGGGCTCAGTTAATACCTATGGTTCGTGGGCTCGGGACCACCTGCAGGTAGGTAGGCAAAGCACAGAGGAAGCTCGAAATGTGTAAATATGTATTTCAGACATAACTACATTCAAATAAGAAATAAACAAACATTCTAGTGAAAGACTTATTCAAAACAAAGCCCAAAATATTCATGCACTTCAAGTGCCTGGAATGGATGGTTAAATAAAAAAAGCCCCATGATTCCACAACACAGATGATCCAGTAACTTGGGGCGGCACACTGACACAGTGCTTAGCACTGCTACCCCACAGCATGAGGGGCCTGGGTTCAATTCCTGGTTGAGTCACCGTCTGTGCGGAGTTTGCACTATCTCCTCCCCCTGTGTCTGCATGGGTTTTCTCTGGGTGCTCCGATTTCCTACCCTACAGGTTAAGTGAGTTGGCCATGCTAAATTGTCCTTAGGATCCAAAGATGTGAAGGTTAGGTGGATTGGCCAAGCTAAATTGCCCCTTAATGTCCAAAGATGTACAGTTCAGGTGGATTAAGAACATAGGAACATAAGAAATAGGAGCAGGAGCAGGCCATCTAGCCCCCTCGAGCCTGCCCCACCTTCAATAAGATCATGGCTGATCTGAAAGTGGTTCAGTTCCACCTACCCGCCTGCTCCCCATAACCCTTAATTCCCTTATTGATCAGAAATCTATCTACCCATGACTTAAACATATTCAACGAGGTAGCCTCCGCCGCTTCAATGGGCAGAGAATTCTAGAAATTCACTACTCTTTCCATTGGCCATGATAAATTGTCCCTCAGTGTACAAGGTGTGGATTAGCCCTGATAAATTGCCCCTAAGTATCCAAAGATGTGCAGATTAGGTGGATTGGCTATGCTAAATTGCCCCTTACTGTCCAAAGATGTGCAGGTTAGATGGATTGGCTATGCTAAATGGCCCTTTAGTGTCCAAAGATGTTTAGGTTCGGTGGATTGGCCATGCTAAATTGCCCCTTAGTGTCCAAAGATGTGTGGTTAGGTGGACTGGCCATGCTAAATTGACCCTAGTGCCAGAGGGATCGGTAGGGTAAATGTGTGGGGTTACAGGGATAGGCCCTGGGTGGGATTGTGTCGGTGCAGGCTTGATGGCCCAAATGGCCACTTTCGACACTGTAGGGATTCTAAGACTCACGTTATGACCCCGGATATATCCTGTTAATTGAGTATCCTGTGGCTTTAAGGAATATGTACAAGGACATAAGACCTTAAGACGTTAACCTTAGTGTGAAGGCGCTGGCATTGGACTGGGGTGGGTACTGTAAGAAGTCTCACAAAACACCAGGTTAAAGTCCCAACAGGTTTATTTGGAATCACGGGGTTTCGGAGCGCCGCTCCTTCATCAGGTGAGCAGAAGCCGGTGTTATGAGACTTCTTCCAGTTGCAGAGCGGTAATGACAGCAACTGCTGCCAGTACCACCATCATTAGCACCACAAAACCCAGGCCTTTACATCAATCTAACAAAGTTTATGATGCATGTTTTTCCTTTCCTTAAAAGATACCCTGGAGCGATTTTGAAAGCTGTAATCTTATCTGGCCTTCAGGTGATTGCTTCAATCAGATTAGTGGTATTTAATCATTCCCAGCGATCCATTATTGTCTATTTAAAGTGCACCGCGACAGGGCTTTGGACAGAAACCCGACTGAACGTTCAGTGTGAAAGCTTCATTGAACATGGCATTAGAAATCATTTTACAAAACCTAAGGGGGGGAGAAATTGGCTTGATGCTCAAAACCTGGGCTACCTGAAGCTTTACTCTCTGCTGAATCATATAATAAACAGCTGAACTGCAGAAAAATTTTGTCCTAGCTGGTTTTTCCAGATAGCAGGTGGGGTGTGCACATTCTCCCCGTGTCTGTGTGGATTTCCTCTGGGGGCTCCGGTTCCTGCCCACACTCCAAAGATGGGCAGGTTAGGTGGATTGGCCGTGCTAAATTGCCCCTTAGTGTTCCAGGATATGTAGATTAGAGGGATTAGCAGGTTAAGTATACGGGGTTCAGGGATAGAGCCTGGGTGGAATTGTGGTCGGTGCAGTCTCAATAGGCTGAATGGACTCCTTCTGCACTGTAGACTTTCTGTGATTCTATGATTCCATGACATTCTGTCTCTATTTGTTTCGCTGTAAGATAGCTGAAAGAGGAAATTTACTGATGTATTTTTTCTCACAGTTTTTCTTTACTGACTAACAATAACGGAGCGGCACCGTGGTTAGCACTGCTGCCTCACAGTGCCAGGAACAAGGGTTCAATTCCCTGCTTGGGTCACTGTCTGTGCACAATCTGTTTTCCCTGTGTCTCAGTGGGTTTCCTCCAGGTACTTCGGTTTCCTCCTAGTCCAAAGAGATGTAGGTTAGGATTGAATGGCAATTGGGGGATTTTCACAGTAACTTCATTGCCGCCTTAATGTAAGCCTACCTGTAACACTAATACATAGAAAATAGACGCAGGAATCGACCATTTGGCCCTTCGAGCCTGGACCACCATTCAATATTATCATGACCAATCATGCACTATCCTACTTTCCCTCCATAGCCTCCCATCCATTGACTCTGTCTACACTTCCCGCTACCTCGGGGAAAAGCAGCCGGCATAATTAAGGACTCCACACACCCCGGACATTCTCTCTCCCACCTTCATCCTTCAGGAAAAAGATGCAAAAGTCCGAGGTCATGCACCAACTGACTCAAGAACAGCTTCTTCCCTGCTGCCGTCAGACTTTTGAATGGACCTACCTCGCACTAAGTTGATTCTTCTCCACGCCCTAGCTATGAGTGTAACACTACATTCGGCACCCTCTCCTTTCCTTCTCTATGAATGGTATGCTTTGTCTGTGTAGTGCACAAGAAACAATATTTTTCACTGTATCTCAATACATGTGGCAAATAATAAATCAAATCAAATATTAAGTTGATCTTTCTTTACACCCTAGCTATAACTGTAACACTACATTCTCACTCCCTCCTTTCCTTCTCTATGAACGGTATGCTTTGTCTGAATAGCGCGCAAGAAACAATACTCTTGACTGTATGTCAACAATAAATCAAATCAAATCAAATCCTACTGTGCATTAAGGAGATCTTTCTTTACACCCTAGCTATGACTGTAACACTACATTCTGCACTATCTCCTTTCCTTCTCTATGAACGGTATGCTTTGTCTGTACAGCACGCAAGAAACAATACTTTTCACTGTATCCCAATACATGTGACAATAATAAATCAAATCAAACCTCACATTAATTTTATCTTTCTCTACACCCTAGCTATGACTGTAACACTACATTCTGCACCCTCTCCTTTCCTTCTCTATGAACAGTACGCTTTGTGTATAGCGCACAAGAAACAATACTTTTCACTTATGTTAATAACAAATCAAATCAAATCTAATCATACCCCCTTGTTCCCAATCAGCCGCAAGGGCCACATCCAGCTCTCCCTTGGGCATATCTAACGAACTGCCACCCAATAGCTTTCTCCAGGAGAAAATTCAACTTAAAAACAGCAAGGACCTTCAGGTGTACTTGCTAAGGGGAATTTTAGCCGTCGGGAGTTTGTCCAAGCACAGCCTGCCTCTCTTCAACCAGCTCAATAAATGTGAAACCTTGTGGTTCACAGAAGATTCCCTGTGAGCTGACTACCTGAGCATTAGTAATGAGCATGGCTTGTCCATCGCTGTCTGCGGCTCAGCAGTTATCGAGTCATTGCTGAGATCCCTTAATGGACATCACCAATCTCTAATTTCCTCCACATTTACTCTCGCGCCCAAGCTTCTTTCCAGTTGACACTGGTGCGGAACATCTTCATGTTTCAGTCTCTGATATCTGAATGTGAAGAAAGCCCAGCTGAATCCGAGTGATATAATTACAGTGAAATGCCGGTTTGGATTTGCCGGTTTAGATTTGGATAATCCAGCTTTATAGCGAAGGGCATGAACTGGAAGACGAGTTCAGCTTCTCTCAATCAGGTACATTTGCAAACAGGCTCCACTGTTAATTTTATAATGAAAGGCTAAGTATTAAAAGTTTAACTTTATTCATTCGTAAACTTACATTAACATGACAATGAAGTTGCTGTTAAAATCCCCCAGTTGCCACATTCCGAGGCGCCTGTTCGGCTAACACTGAGGGAGAATTTAGCACCTAACCGGCACATCTTTCGGACTGTTGGGGGAAACTGGAGCACCTGGAGGAAACCCATGCAGACACAGGGAGAACATGCAAACTCCACACAGACAGTGACCCCAGAAAGGAATCAAACACAGGTCCCTGGCGCCTGTTTGGGTACACTAAGGGAGAATTTAGCATGACCAATCCACCTAACCTGCACATCTTTGGACACTAAGAGGCAGTTTAGCATGGCCAATCCACCTAACCTGCACATCACAGGACACTAAGGGGCAACTTAGCATGGCCAATCCACCTAACCTGCACACCTTTGGACAGTAAGGGGCAATTTAGCTTAGCCAATCCACCTAAACCTGCACATCTTTGAATATGAAGGGGCAATTTAGCATGGCCAATTCACCTAACCTACACATCTTGGGACACTAAGGGGCAATTTAGCATGGCCAATCCCCCTAACCTACACATCTTGGGACACCAAGGGGCAATTTAGCATGGCCAATCCGCCCAACCTACACAACATTGGACACTAAGAGGCAACTTAGCATGGCCAATCCACCTAACCTACACATCTTTTGGACAATGGGACGAAACCGGAGCATCCAGAGGATGGGGAGAGAATGTGCAGACTCCACACAGACAGTTACTGAAGCCCCTTGCGCTGTGAGGCAGCAGCACTAACCACTGTGCCACAGCAGAAGTTATGGAATAGATGCACCGGGGGGAGTTGGGAGTTAGTGTCACTTTTGTAACTCAGCATTAATCAGCACCATTCAGAGCAGGAAAAAAAACCGGTTGAAAGGAAAGCGAGGAGACATCTCTGAATTGATCCGCCTTTGACTTTTTTTAAAACCTGTACTGCAATTAAGAGTAGATGCCAATTACCATGGCCTCTCTGCCCACCGTGCCCCATTCCTTGATTAGGAACAAAAGCGTGCAGCCTCATCACAAACTTCTAACTGCTCTGGTGGGTAATTAAATGTCATGGCCATCAGCCCACGTGGTGCGTGTGTGTGTGTGAACACTGCTGTGCGCTCGTTAGAAAGGCTGCAACACCACCTATTCAGGTTCAACGAAAATGCAGTTGATCTATGGAAATACAGCTAAAAATAACACAACGTTCACATTGTAGGGTCAACGGTGGCGCCACCAAGAGACAGTCTGCGCTTGGAAATCAAAAATTCAGCATCACGGCGGCAATCTCACAAATAAAAACTCTGAGCGCCAAACGAGGGAGAAAACGAGAGAGCTTCAGGCCTGTTATAATGGAATCTTATGACACTGTCACATATTTGGACAGAAGTAAGATTCTCACTATTTGGGGGAGGGGGGGGGACCGGAGTCAGTAAGGTTGTGGCCAATATAATTTTGTGTACACCCCAATGTGAGCAGCACAGTGGCACAGTGGTTAGAACCACTGCCTCACAGCGCCAGGGACCCAGGTTCCATTCCGGTTTGGGTCACTGTCTGCATGGAGTTTGCACATTCTCCCCGTGTCTGTGTGGGTTTCCTCTGGGTGCTCCAGTTTCCTCCCACATTCCAAAAGACTTGCTGGTTAGGTGCACTGGCCACACTAAATTGCCCCTTCGTGTCCAAAGATGTCAGGTTATGTGGATTGGCCGTGCTAAATTGTCCCTTAGTGTCCAAGGATGTGTAGTTTCGGTGGATTGGCCATGCTAAATTGCCCCTTAGTGTCCTGGGATGTGTAGGTTAAAGGGATTAACAGGGTAAATGAGTGAGGCTTTGGGGATAGGGCGTGGGGTGGGATTATTGTCGGTGTGGAGTTGAAGGGCCGAATGGCCTCCTTCTGCACTGTGACGTTTATATGGTTACTTAATGTTATCCGACGAAGGAGCAGCACTCTGAAAGCTCGTGATTCCAAATAAACCCATTGGACTTTAACCTGGTGCTGTGAGACTTAACCTGCGGAATTCACTTCCCCAAAATGCGGTGGGTGCTGGGACAGTGAGTAAATTTAAGAAGGGGTTAGACAGATTTTTAATTGGGAATGGGTTGAAGGGTTATGAGGAGAAGGCAGAAAATTGGGGATGAGGAGCATATCAGACATGATCGAATGGCAGAGCAGGCTCGATGGGCCGAATGGCCTCATTCTGCTCCTATATCTTATGAACCTATGAGATTTCTTACTGTGCCCACCCAGTCCAGTGTCAGCATTTCCGTATAATGACAATATGAACTTTTTTTTTGTTGGTCTGCTTCTCATAGAATCCCTACAGCGCAGAAGGAGGTTACATGGCCCATCAGGTCTGCCCCGACCACAATCGCACTCACATCCTATCCCCATAACCCCACATTTTTACTGATCCATTCCCCCTGACAGTAGGGTCAATTTAGCATGGCCAATCCACCTAACCCACACATCTTTAGACGCTAAGTGACAATTTAGCACGGCCAATCCACCTAACCTGCACATCTTTGGACACTAAGGGGCAACTTATTATGGCCAATCCACCTAACCTGCACATCCTTGGACACAAAGGGACAATTTAGCATGACTAATGCACCTAACCTACACATCTTTTGGAGTGTGGGAGGAAACCAGGGCACCCGAAGGAAACCCACACGGACACGTGGTGGGGGGAGGACGTGCAGACTGCACAAAGACAGTGACACAAGGCCGGAATCAAACCTGTGTCCCTGGATCTGTGAGGCAGCAGTGCTAACCCACTGTGCCATCGTGCAGCAATAGACATCAATCCTGACCCTCAAAGTTCCCTTTTCAGGGACTCATTGCCAGAGCCATCTGTCTCTCCTGCCTTCTGAAACACGGTGATGTGAATATATTTCTGTCGCTGCGCATGGCGTACTTCCCCCCCCTCCCCGATCAAGGGGAGTTGGAAGGGAACGCCAACATGGTTTGCTTTGAAACGCAAGTCAACTGAGGGAATTTGCTGACTGCTCCTGCACCAGCGCAGAGTCTAACTGACTGAAGACAAGATATTTCAAGCAGATGTTGTAAAGGATTTGCTGTCACTGTGTCAAACACATTTTTTTCTTAGTTTTCACGTTTGATGCTGACTAAATTATTCACAAGCGACAACTTTTTCTTAATCCCCGTAAAATTTTTATCCTGATGTCAGTGTGAGGATTGAACAGTTTTCGATCCCAGCTGGCCTGCTACTCATCAGAGTTAGAGATAAAATCCATCTCCGGAACATATGATTTTTAGGAGCAGAATCAGGCATTTCGGCCCACTGAGTCTGCTCCGCTATTCAATCATAGGTAAAATCACAGAATTCTGACAATGCAGAAGGAGGCCACTCGGCCCATCAAGTCTGCACTGACCACAATCCCACCTGGGTCCTATCCCTAGAACCCCATGCATTTATCCTGCTAATCCCCCCAGACACTAAGGGGTAATTTAGCATTGCCAATCCACCTAACCTGCACATCTTTAGATACTAAGGGGCAATTTAGCATGGCCAATCCACCTAACCCGCACATCTTTGGGAGGAAACCAGAGCACCTGGAGAAAATCCACGCAAACGTGGGGCGAATCTGCATCTCCACACAGACAGTGACCCAAGCCGGGAATCGAACCCAGGTCCCTGATGCTGCCAGTACAATAGATGTACACTGACCAGACATAGCTCCATCTCTCTATCGACTCACTCCACCCTCCACTGTTTCTGTATCGACAGATCGCTCATCAACATTGAGTTTTCAATGAACTATGTCCTCCAGCGAAGCAACCACTGTCATCTCCATACTCTTGCCATCAATTCCGTTTCCTTCCCCAGGGCTCACCACAGGCCAACTAAGGCTGTTTCCAGCTTCCCATTTAACCTCAGTAAGAAGTCTCACAACTTCAGGTGAAAGTCCAACAGATTTATTTGGAGTCACAAGCTTTCGGAGCGCTGCTCCTTCATCAGGTGAGTGGAGAGGTGGGTTTGACAAACACGGCATATATAGACACAGACACAATTGTAAGATAATGGTTGGAATGTGAGTCTTTACAGGTAATCAAGTCTTTGTAGGTACAGATAGTGTGAGTGGACAGAGGGATAATCACAGGTTAAAGAGGTGTGAACTTGTCACGCCAGGATGGTTAGTGAGATTTTACAAACCCAGGCCAAATGGTGGGGGTTACAGATAATGTGACATGAACCCAAGATCCCAGTTAAAGCCGTCCTCAATGCGTACGGAACTTGGCTATCAGTGTCTGCTCAGCGATTCTGCATTATTGAGTGTCTTGGACAGCACTTACCCAAAGATCAGAGACTGAATGCCCTTGACTGATTACAAAATCCTACTAACTGTTCTGGGTTGAGACAATTCACACCTCTTTATCCTGTGATTATCCCTCTCTCCACTCGCACTGTCTGTACCTGTAAAGACTTGATTACCTGTAAAGACTCGCACTCCAATCATTATCTTGCAATTGTATCTGTGTCTATATATGCCGTGTTTGTGAAACCCAACTCGCCACTCACCTGATGAAGGAGCAGCGCTCCGAAAGCTTGTGATTTCAAATAAACCTGTTGGACTTTAACCTGACGTTGTGAGACTTCTTACTGTGCTCACCCCAGTCCAACACCAGCATCTCCACATCATTTAATCTCAAGTTGAGCTTCCAATCACTTCCTCCTCCATAACATTCCTTGTCACCACTCCCATCTCCCCACAGCTGCGGCTAAAACACTCGATCATGCCTTTGCCCCCTCTTACTTGTTTATTCCAACTCTCTGCTGTCAGTTTCACCCTGCCAATGCATCGCAGCCCTCCAATTTAATTCCCCTTTGTGGCCTTGCCCCTCCCTTCTGACCTACCTCTGATCAAGCATCTAGTTATTCCTCCTAATATCTCCTCCATTGGCTTGATAGGACTTTTTTCATACTCATGCATGTGACATGGGCTGGGCCAGCACTTACTGCTCATCCCTAGTTGCCCTTGGAGGGCATTTGAGAGTCAACCACATTGTTGTGGCTCTGGAGTCACAATGTAGGCCACCGGGTAAGGATGGCAGATTTTCTTCCCTAAAGGGAACCAGATGGGTTTTTCCAAAAATGGGTAGTAGATTCTTAATTCCAGACATTTTTTATTGAATTCAGATTCCACCATTTGCCGTGGCGGGATTCGAACCTGGGTCTCCCAGAACATTAGCTGAGTGAATTTACAGGTGTCGCCGGCTGGGCCAGCATTTATTGCCCATCCCTCATTGCCTTTGGAGGACAGTTGAGAGTCAACCACATTGCTGTGGCTCTGGAGTCACGTGTAGTCCAGGCTGGGGTAAGGACGGCAGATTTCCTAAAGGGAACCAAATGGGTTTTTCCAAAAATAGATCATCAGTAGATACTTAATTCCAGATTTTTTTTTTGTGGGAAATTAAATTCCACCATCTGCCGTGGCAGGATTCGAACCCGGGTCCCTCAGAGATGTAGCTGAGTTTCTGGATTAATAATCTAGCAATAAGAGCTCGAGGCCATTGCCTCCCCACATCTTTGCCAAACGCCTTAGGACATTCTTCATCAAAGCACTCTATAAACGTAAATTGTTGATAGTGATATTTAATAAGAGAGCTCAATCACAAACTCTTAGTGCGACAATCCTGTTTGTCACTCCACCCACCCTTATGGTTCCTGTAAGTGAGATGCATTGATAGTCCAGGAAGAGATCCATCTAGATAACAAACATGTTTAATTTTCCCCATCCTCCGACAGTGCAGAGAAAAAGCTTGAAAAGGCAACATTCTTTATACTGCAGATGGAGGCAAACTGACAACCGTGTTATGGAATTCATTGCCCCAATTTTTAACGTCTGCTGTTTAAAGACAGACTTCAGCAGCCGAGCTTCGGGAAGAAAAGCAGGCCGGCACGGTGACACAGTGGTTAGCACCGCTGCCCCACAGCACCGGCGACCCGGATTCAATTCCTGGCTTGGGTCAATCTCTGTATGGAGTCTGCACGTTCTCCCCTTGTCTGTGTGGGTTTTCTCCAGGTGCTCTGGTTTCCTCCCACAATCCAAAGATGTGCAGATTCGTGAAATGGCCATGCGAAATTACCCCTTAGTGTCCAAAGATGTGTGGGTTAAACGGATTGGCCAAGCTAAATTGCCTCTTAGTGTCCCCAGATGTGTGGGTTAGGTGGATTAACCATGGTAAATTGGTCCTTAGTGTCCAAAGATGTGCAGGTTAGGTAGATTGGCCATGCTAAATTGCCCTTAGAGTTCAAAAACAAATGTGCGGGTTAAGTGGATTGGCCAGGCTAAATTGCCCCTTGGTGTTCCAAGATGTGCAAGTTAGGTAGATTGGCCATGCTAAATTGCCCCTCAGTGTCCAAAAATGTGAATTGGCCATGCTAAATTGCCCCTGAGGGTCAGGGATTAGAGGGTAAATGTGTGGGGTTACAGGAAATAGGGCCTGGGTGTGATTGTGGTCAGTACAGACTCAATGGGCCTAATAGCCTTCCTTCTGCACTGTAGGGATTCGATGAAGAAATCAGCATTCTGAACTGCTTTAGTTCCAAGTCCTTGCCAATTGTTGATCCGCATGTATAATTTGTTGCCCAACACAATAGCAACTGAACGTGAGGACGGCAGGCTACCACTTTAATTCTGACAATTGAAAAACAGAAGGCAGCA
The DNA here is from genome assembly GCF_965287045.1 of Carcharhinus amblyrhynchos. Classification (NCBI taxonomy): domain Eukaryota; kingdom Metazoa; phylum Chordata; class Chondrichthyes; order Carcharhiniformes; family Carcharhinidae; genus Carcharhinus; species Carcharhinus amblyrhynchos. The sequence continues at coordinate 1,479,800 of NW_027649795.1, forward strand.
TTCTGTTCGCTGCCTCATGATCAACTGGAGTCCAGGCCATGCGGAATCAACTTACTGATTGCTTAATTGTATTCCGGCGCATTGCTCAGACTATTTAATGAGTTTTATTATTCAAACTGTCTGGTGATATTCGGAATACGGGCCTGGATTCATCCCTCAAACACCCTGGGTGTTTTGGGAAATGTGTTTTCAAAGGCTGGGCGGGTAACCCCTTGAGACTGTTTCCTTTGCCACTGGGTGAGATCATAGCTGCGATGTGACCTAACCCTACACAGCCTTTGCTTCACATCCCTTAATTGCATTGGGTCAGGAAAAAAAGATTGATCAGCCTCGGAGTTAAAATGAACAACTTGTTTCACCATTTGCAGACGAGAGTCCCAAATTGCTAGCCCACTGAGAGAGTACACTGCTGCTTTTGACACTCCACACCTCAAAGGTCCCCAAATCCTCGATTCCCCCAACCAAACCCAGCGCGGATAGACCTCTCTCTTTCTCTATCCCATTGTAATATCTTGAAAACATCCCTTAATTTTCTCAATTTCAGGGAATACAGCCCAGCAGTAAGTTGCAACGAGGAAGTAAGAAACCTTACAAGTGGCCACAGGTAGGTTAGGAGAGTGGGCCAAAATGTGGCAGATGGAGTTTAACATGGGTGAGTGTGAGGGCGTGCATTTTGGAGAAAGCAGGATTAGGCTATTGAGTTGGACGATCAGCCATGATGCTGATGAATGGCAGAGTAGGCCCGAAGGGCCGAATGGCCTCCTCCTGCTCCTATCTTCTATGTTTCTATGATCAGAAAAATGGGGAAGCGACTTATTATCTAAATAGGGAGAGACTTTGTGGTGCCTCAGTGCAGAGGGATCTGAGTGTCCTCGTTCATGAGTCATGGTAAACTAGCACACAGGTACAGCAGATAATAAAGAAAGCCAATGGAATGTTGGCATTTAGAGCTAAAGGAATAGAATATAAACATAAGGAAGTCCTTTTTTTTAATTCATTCCTGGGACATGGGTGTTGCTGGCTGGTCAGCATTTATTGCACATCCCTAGCTGCCCTTGAACAGAGTTTGCTAGGGCATTTCAGAGGGCAGTTGAGAGTCAGCCACATTTTGGAGTCACATATAGGCCAGACCACGTAAGGACGGCAGATTTTCTTCCCCAAAGGACATTAGTGAACCAGATGAGTTTTTCCGACAAAGGGTCACCAGTAGATTCTTAATTCCAGATATTTTTCATTGAATTCAGATTCCACCATCTGGCAGGATTTGAACCTGGGTCCCTCAAAACGTTAGCTGATTAATAGTCTAGCGATAATACCACTAGTCCATCGCCTCCCCCCCCAGTTGCAATTATACAAGGCGTTGTGAGGCTGCAGCTGGAGTATTGTGCACAGTTTCGGTCCCCTTATTGGAAAGATGGAGTGGCATTGAGGCAGTTCAGAGAAGGTTCACTAGATTGATTCAGAGATGAGGGGTTTGTCGTATGAAGAGAGATTGAACAGTTCAGGCTGACACTCTCTGGAATTTAGAAGAACGAGGGGAGATCAAATTGAGGTGTACAAGATGATAAAAGGCCTGGATAATGTAGACGTGGAGCGGATGCTTCCTCTTGCGGGACATCCTAGGACGAGAGGTCACAGTCTTAGGATAAGGGGCAGCAAATTTAAAAGAGTTGGAGGAGAAACTACTCCTCCCAAAGGGTTGTGAATCTGTGGAATTCGCTCCCCCAAAGTGTGGTGGGTGCTGGGGCAGCGAGTCAATTTCAGGAGTTAGACAGATTTTTAATTGGTAATGGGTTGAAGGATTATGAGGAGAAGGCAGGAAAATGGGGATGAGGAGCATATCAGCCATGATCGAATTGCGGAGCAGACTTGATGGGCCGAATGGCCTAATGCTACTCCTATATCTTACGAACTTGTGTAACCTTTCCTTGTAATTTAACTTTTAGAATCCGGTAAACCTGTGCTGTACTCTGTTCAAGGCATCTATTCTATGGAACAATAGTGACTACACTTCAAAAGGACTTAATTGGCTGGAGAGCGCTTTGGGAAATCCTGAGCTGGTGGAAGGTGCTATATAAGTGAAAGATCTTTCTGTCTCGTGAGGTTATGTTGCAGCTGTGTAAGTGAGGTTATGTTGCAGCTGTATAAGGTGCTGGTGAGGCCACACCTGGAGTACTGTGTACAGTTTTGGTCTCCTTACTTGAGAGAGGATATACTGGCACTGGAGGGGGTGCAGAGGAGATTCAATAGGTTGATTCCGGAGTTGAGAGGGTTGGCTTATGAGGAGAGACTGAGTAGACTGGGGCTATACTCATTGGAATTCAGAAGAATGAGGGAAGATCCTATAGAAACATATAAGGTTATGAAGGGAATAGATAAGATAGAAGCAGGAAAGTTGTTTCCACTGAAACTAGAACTAGGGGGCATGGCCTCAAAATAAGGGGGAGCAGATTTAGGATTGAGTTGAGAAGGAACTTCTTCACACAAAGGGTTGTGAATCTGTGGAATTCCCTGCCCAGTGAAGCAGTTGAGGCTCCCTCATTGAATGTTTTTAAGGCAAGGATAGATAAGATTTTTGAACAGTAAAGGAATTAAGGGTTATGGTGAGCGGGCGGCTAAGTGGAACTGAGTCCATGAAAAGATCAGCCATGATCTTATTGAATGGCAGAGCAGGCTCAAGGGGCCAGATGGCCCACTCCTGCTCCTAGTTCTTATGTTTCTCACCATGTAATGTTCTAAGAATTGACATGAATTCTGACTTTGAAATGTCCAACTTAACTGGGAGCGTGCAATTAGTTGGAATAATCAGATCATGTCGGTGCGAGATTGTTTTGATATTGTTGCCTGATCATATTGTCAGCTTTTTATGATATCTCTTATTTAGTACAATCTGTCTCCCCAAAGATGCACACCTCAGCTTGACTGCCAGAGAGCTTTGCTTCAGAGATCATTTGTCAGATGATGGGTTTCTTTGTGCTGAACAACACATTTGCCCGGATATAACTGACACTCTCAGGATGATAGGCCAGGGGTTGGAGTGTGCCATTCCCCATGTGGTCAGTTGACTGATGGACCAGCTACTCACCACATTCATCATCACCTCTTAGAGGCAGCATGGAGTCACGCTAAGAGATAATGAGGTGAAAAAGCCTGCCAAGTGTTCCCTGGACTCATTCAGAGTACGAAGTCTCACAACACCAGGTTAAAGTCCAACAGGTTTATTTGGTAGCACGAGCCACTAGCTTTCGGAGCCCCTTCACCAGGTAAGTGGGAGTTGTGTTCACAAACAGGGCATATATCGACACAAATGAGTCTTTACAGGTAATCTAGTCTTAAAGGTACAGACAATGTAAGCGGAGAGAGCATTAAGCACAGTTAAAGAGACGTGTCTCCACCAAGGACAGTTAGTGAGATTTTTACAAGTCCAGGCCAAATGGTGGGGGTTACAGATAGTGCGATATGAACTCAAGATTCCAGTTGAGACTGTCCTCCTGTGTGCGGAACTTGACTATCACAAACTCATTCACAGAAACACAAGGAGGCCATTCAGCTCATCAGGTCTGCAATGGCCACAATCTCACCAAGACCCTATTCCCCCAGCCCCGCACATTTACCCTGTTAATCCCCCTGACACTAAGGGGCAATTTAACATGACCAATGCACCTAACCTGCACATCTTTGAACACTAAGGGGAAATTTAGCACGGCCAATGCACCTAACAGGCACATCTTTGGAGTGTGGGAGGAAACCAGAGCACCTGAGGAAACCCACGAGACACAGGGGAGAACACGCAAACTTCACACTGACAGTGACCCAAGCTGGGAATCGAACCAGGGTCCCTGGTGCTGTGAGGCAGCAGTGCTAACCCACTGTGCCACCGTGCTGTCCTATTGAATGGCAGTGCACGCTCAAAGGACCGAATGACCTACTCCTGCAGCTATTTTCTGTGAAACATGAGTTCAAATCTCACCGTGGCAATTGGGGATTTAAAAATCAGTTAGTTACATAAATAAAAAGCTAGCCTCCATTGATCATGTGACCATGACATTCCTACATTGTGGTGAAACCTCACCTGCTTCACTAATGTCCTGTAGGACAGGAAATCTGCTGCCTTTACCCGGTCTGGTAACGTATCTGACACCAAACCCTCATTGAGGTGCCTGGCTCTTACCAAAATGACCGCACAAGCTACTCAATTGTTTCAAAGAAGGCCGGTGACCACCACCTTCTCAAGGACAACGAGAGATGGCAATCGGTGCAAGCCTTACCAGCGACCTCCACATCCCGTCAATGAATAAAAATATATCCTTATGTTAGAATTGTGGAGAGAGTCAGTCAGCTTATTGATCAGACCATCAGATAGAGGAACAGAATTAGACCACTCAGCCCATCAAGTCTACTCTGCCATTCAGTCAGGGGAGTTTCACAGTAACTTCGTTGCAGTATTAATGTAATCCTTACTTCACGGAAATCACAGAAACCCTACAGTGCAGAAAGAGGCCATTTGGCCCATCGAGTCTGCACCAATCACAATCACACCCAGACCCTACCCCTATATCCCTACGTATTTACCCACTAATCTCTCTAACCTATGCATCTCAGGACGCTAATGGGCAATTTTTAGCATGGCCAATCAACCTAACCCACGCATCTTTGGACTGTGGGAGGAAACTGGAGCACCCAGAGGAAACCCACACAGACACGAGGAGAATGTACAAACTCCACACAGACACAGTGACCTAAGCCGGGAAGCGAACCCGGGTCCCTGGAGCTGTGAAACAGCAGTGCTAACCCACTATGCCACCTTGCCACTCAATTGTGACTAATAAATAAACTTTATATGATTCTCCTGCCATCTTCCCATAACTTTTGACCTGCTTATTGATCAAGAACCTATCTATCTCTGTCTTAAAGACACTCAATGACCTGGCCTCTACTGCCCTCTTTGGCAATGAGTTCCACAGATTCAATCCCGGCCTCGGGTCACTGTCTGTGTGGAGTTTGCAAGCTCTCCCCGTTTTTCCTCCAGGTGCTCTGGTTTCCTCCCACATTCCAAACATGTGCAGGTTAGGTTGATTGGCCATGCTAAATTGCCCCTTAGTGTCCTAAGATTTGTAGGTTAGGTGGATTCGCCGTGCTCAATTGCTCCTTATTGGCAGGGATAAATAATAGGATAAATACGTGAGGTTAAGGGGATAGGGCCTGGGTGGGATTGTGGTTGATGCAGACTTGATGGGCTGAGTGGCTTCCTACTGCACTATAGGATTGTATGATTCCCCACCCTCTGCCTGAAGAAATTCCTCCGTATCTCAGTTTTAAAGGAGTATCCCTTCACTCTGAGGTTCTGCCCTCCAGTTCTAGTCTCTCTCACTACTGGAAACATCCTCTCCACATCCACCCTATCGAGACCTCTCAGTATTCTGTTAAGTTTCGATTGAATCTTTTATTCATAGCGATATACTTCTGAGAAAACACTATAAATTGAATAGCTTAAACTGCTCTTGGCACTTCCACCAGTCTCAGATCTGCTACCAGTGTAAGTCAGAGTTATAAAGGCAAAATGCTGTGGGTGCTGGAATCTGAAACAAGAAACAAAAAATGCTGGAGAATCTCAGCAGGTCTGACAGCATCTGTGGAGAGAGAATAGAGCCAATGTTTCAAGTCTGGATGACCCTTCATCACTCTGACAGAGGATCATCCTGACTTGAAAGCTTGGCTGTATTTGTCTCTCCACAGATGCTGTCGACCCAACTGAGATTTTCCAGCATTTTCCGTTTTTACTTCAGTGTTACGTAGAGGTTTACAGCATGGAAACAGGCCCTTCAGCCCAACTTGTCCATGCCATCTTTTTTTTAACCACTAAGCCAGTCCCAATTGCCCGCGTTTGGCCCATATCCCTCAATTCCCATCTCACTCATGATGAGGAGATGCCGGCATTGGACTGGGGTAGACACAGTAAGAAGTCTCACAACCACCAGGTTAGAGTCCAACAAGTTTATTTGGAATCACGAGCTTTTGGAGCGCTGCTCCTTCATCAGGTGAGTGGAGAGTTGGGGTTTCACAAACACCGTATATATCGACACGGACACAATTACAAGATAATGGTTGGAATACGAGTCTTAACGGATAAGGGATGTGGACCAAATGCAACTGGGACTAGCTTAGTGGTTAAGACTATAACAGGGTGACCAGAACTGGATAATATTCCAAGTATGGCCTTACCAACGTCTTGTACAACTTCATCAAGATGTCCCAACTTCTGTATTCAATGTTCTGACCAACGAAACCAAGCATGTTGAACGCCTTCTTCACCACTCTGTCCACCTGTGACTCCACTTTCAAGGAGCGATGAACCTGTACCCCTAGATCTCTTTGTTCTGTAACTCTCCCCATCACCCTACCATTAACTGAGCCCTCTGTAAGATCACCCCTCAGCCTCCTATGCTCTAGGGGAAAAAAAAAAGTCCCAATCAATCCAGCCTCTCCTTACAACTCAAACCATCAAGTCCCGGTGGCATCCTAGTAAATCTTTTCTGCACTCTTTCTAGTTTAATAATATCCTTTCTATTATAGAAACTATACACGGTATTCCTCAAACACTCTCGCCAAACAAACTTTCCAAGGACACAATCTCTAAAGACGGTGCTGGATACGTCTCCCAGCTTAAGGGTGCAGAGGAAGCACGTCCTCAATGAACCTATCCCTTGCTGGAAAAACCCCTTCTGCGGTCGTAACACTGATCAAAAACATTCTTTGACATCTCACCGCAGTCCCTTTGCCCCACACCTGCCTGGTAGCTGCAACTGTATAAACATCAGCAAACATAATGGTCCATTCGCTGCAACAAAAGTCAGTACTATCATGATTGTTTATATTGCGTGGCAGTAAATAACTTCTTGTGCGTCGCAAGAAGTCACCTGTTTAACAGCCATGAGTCACCGGCGTGACATTGCATCAGGTCAACTGCATTTATCTCACAACCTATTCTGGAGCTGAATTCCGATAAAGCTTACAATTCAGTTATCCAGGGGTTGTATGCTTGAATCGCGGAGTCTACAACCTGCAGGTGTTAAATAAAAAGCTACCTTACCCATCTCTGTGGCACAATCAACTTAAAGTGATCCACTGGACCCTTGTTTGATTTGATTTATTATTGTCACATGTATTTGGATACAGTGAAAAGTATTGTTTCTTGCACGCTATACAGACAAGGCATACCATTCATAGAGAAGGAAAGGAGGGAGCGCAGAATGTAGCGTTATAGTCATAGCTAGGGTGTAGAGAAAGATCAACTTATTACGAGTTGGATCTATTCAAAAGTCTGACAGCAGCAGGGAAGAAGCTGTTCATGAGTCAGTTGGTATGTGACCTCAGACTTTTGTATCTTTTTCTCGATGGAAGAAGGTGGAAGAGAGAATGTCCGGGGTGCGTGGGGTCCTTAATTATGCCGGCTGCTTTTCCCAAGGCAGCGGGAAGTGTAGACAGAGTCATTGGAAAAGAGGCTGGCTGCTTAATTAAGGACCCCACTGTGGGAGGAAATTGGAGCACCCGGAGGAAGCCCACGCAGACACTGGGGGGAGAACGTGCAGGCTCTGCACAGGCAGCAACCCAAGAACATAAGAAATAGGAGCAGGAGTAGGCCATCTAGCCCTTCAAGCCTGCCCCACCATTCAATAAGATCATGGCTGATCTGAAGTGGATCAGTTCCACTTTCCCGCTCTCTCCCCATAACCCTTAATCCCCTTGTCTATCAAAAACCTATCTACCCATGACTTAAATATATTTAGCGAGGTAGCCTCCACCACTTCAACGGGCAGAGAATTCCAGAGATGCACCACCCTTTGAGTGAAGAAGTTCCTCCTCAACTCCGATCTAAACTGCCCCCCTTATCTTGAGGCTGTGCCCTCTAGTTCTGCTGTCCTTTCTAAGCAGGAAGAATCTCTCTACCTCTACCCTATCCATCTCCTTCATTATCTTATACGTCTCTGTAAGATCCCCCCTCATCCTTCTAAACTCCAAGCTGGGAATCGAACCCGAGTCCCTGGCGCAGTGAGGCAGCTGTGCTAACCCACTGTGCCAACGCGGCCTGCCCTGTCGATTGAGAGGCAATCTGAACTCGCCTCTCCCAGGTGGAGATGTCATGACCGCAGAGACCAAGTCTCCAGAGGAACCATTTTGTTGGGAGGCAGCGACTCAAGTCAAGTGCAAGCTCCCAGTTATCTGACCCTGCAGCATCCATTCCAAGCACAGATATCAAATCCCACACCAATCAGCAACTCTTCTGTCTTATTAATGAACACAGTTGCCTTGTTAATTGTAATCATACAAACATCAGCAAATTTAACGGTTCATTTGTTGTCATTCAATTCCTTTAAATGTTTACTTCATCATATATTGTTCTGAATTCCCCACGGACTGTGACGTCTCCCAAGCATTGTACTGTTTCTTCAGTACATGAGGTTGCTCAGGATCTCGGTCAATATTTGTCCATCATTGCTCTAAATTGATTTTTAACCTCATTTTGCTTCCCTGAATGGTTTCCCTTCGATTCTTTGAAGGCATGGGTCAAATTTAGTGCCTGTACCACCAACAGCACAGACCACATCTTGAACTGCGACATTTAAAAACTCAACTGATGAAGGAGCAATGCTCCAAAAGTTTGTGCTACCAAATAAACCTGTGGACTTTAACCTGGCGTTTGTGAGACTTCTTACTGTGCCCACCCCAGCATCTCCAATGCCGTCATCCCCATATCACATTTAAAAACACAAGGGCAAGGTGCATTCTGATGCCTACCCCTTCCCTGGTGGTCTGCGGTGGTCAATGTTTATCACTCAGAGTAAAGTCTATTTACTATTAGTCGCAAGTAAGGCTTACATTAACACTGCAGTGAAGTTACTGTGAAATTTGGCTAGTCGCTACACTCCGGCGCCTGTTTGGGTCAATGCGTCCTAACCAGCCACGTCTTTAGGACTGTGGAAGGAAACCGGAGCACCTGAAGAAAACCCACACAGACACGGGGAGAACGTGCACACTCTGCACAGACAGTGACCCAAGCTGGGAATTGAACCCGGGTCCTTGGCGCTGTGGGGTCAGTGCTAACCACTGTGTCATCCTGCCGCCCAATCAACAGTATCGACAGTACAGGAACAAAGTACTTGGCCACTGTTGTTTGTGAGAGCTTGCTGTGTCTATACTGGCTGCAATGTTCCCTAGAGCAGATCAACTTAGTGCAAGGTAGGTTCATTCAAAAGTCTGACGGCAGCAGGGAAGAAGCTGTTCTTGAGTTGTTGGTACGTGACCTTAGATTTTTGTATTTATTTCCCAAAGGAAGAAAGTGGAAGAGAGAATGCCTGGGATGCGTGGGGTCCTTAATTATGCAGGCTGCTTTTCCCGAGGCATCAGGAAGTGTAGACAGAGTCAATGGATGGGAAGCTGGTTTGCATGATGGATTGGGCTACGTTCACGACCCTTTTGTAGTTCCTTGCAGTCTTGGGCAGAGTAGGAGCCCATACCAAGCTGTGATACAACCAGAAAGAATGCTTTCTATGGTGCATCTGTAAAAGTTGGTGAGAGATGTGGTCGAATCAGTGTGTTCCAACACTTATACCTAGAGGGCACTCTGTTGGAACAATGACAGCTCCACTGACACACAGTAGTATGAAGATGGCTATTTGTGGCAACTACAAACATAGGCCCCCTTAGTGCCTTCCTACTGAGATTATACATTGAATAATGTGTCACTGAGATATTCATCAATGACACAATGAGTATTCTATATCCCCACCACCCTCTGTGTGAAGAGGTTGTCCCCTCGAGTCCCTTTTTAAACCTTTCCCCTCTCACCTTAAACCTATGCCCACTAGTTTTCAATTCCCCTTGCCTTGGAAAAAGACTTACCACCGGAATTTTACTGACCCGCCTGGCACGGGAATTGGAGCAGGTGAAGGGCGAACAATGGGAAGGTCTGTTGACCTCAGGAGGGATTTTACAGTCCTGGATCGAGTGAGATCATAAAACCTCACTCAATGTGTATTCATCCTATCTGTGCCCCTCATCAGAGGGCAGCATGGTGGCACAGTGGGTTAGCAGTGCTGATTCACAGCTCTAGGGACCCAGGGTCGATTCTCAGCTTGGGTCACTATCTATGCAGAATCTGCACATTCTCCCCATGTCTGCGTGGGTTTCCTCCAGGTGCTCCAGTTTCCTCTCACATTCTGAAAGACGTGCTGGTTAGGGTGCATTGACACAAATAGGCACCAGAGTGCGGCGACTAGGGGAATTTTACAGTAGCTTTGTTGTGGTGTTAATGTCAGCCTATTTGTGACTAATAAACATTTTTTAAAAAAAAAGTCTTTTCACGTTGTTCATGGCGGTACGGTGGCACAATGGGTTAGCACTGCTGCCTCACAGCGCCAGAGATCTGGGTTCGATTCCCAGCTTGGGTCACTGTCTGCGAGGAGCCTGCTCGTTCTCCCCATGTCTGAGTGGGTTTCCTCCGGTTTCCTCCCACAGTCCGAAAGACGTGCTGGTTGGGTGATAAAGTCTCCCTCAGTGTAACACGAACAGGCACCGCAGTGTGGCGACTCAGGGGATTTTCACAGTAACTTCATTGCAGTATTAATGTAAGCCTACTTGTGACACTAATAAATAAACTTATTTTAAACACTACCATTTGATTGCTTCTTATTCTGCGATGTTCTCATGAATCTGTCAATTCTTTCCCCACGATTTCCATTTCACATTGCCAGCCAATCTGCTTGTGAAACTGCGTTTTATAAAACTCAACGTTCTTTTCACAGAAACCAAAATTACACACAGGCTTTAACTGGATTAAACACAATTGATAATTAAAGGGAGATTATGCAGTGTTTGTGTGGATAATGGGCACTCTTTCTTCCCACAGAGCTTGTTTGAACAGTGCTCTCTCTCTCTTCCTGAAGTGTTTGTATAGTGAGCTAGAGGTTTAATCTGCACTTCATCACTTCAATCAGTCCCCTATTTTACCTTTAACCAGTTTGAATACCCCATCTGATGCTCACAATTTAGTCTGAAGTAATGTTCCAGATTCATCTCTTTTGTTCACTTTACTATTTTATAGTGGCTCAGTGGTTAACGCTACTGCCTCACAGTGCCAGGACCCAGGTTCGATTCCCAGCTTGGGTCACTGTTAAAATTTATTTATCAGTCACAAGTAAGCTTACATTACCACTGCACTGAAGTTACCATGAAAATCCCCCAGTCGCCACACTCCGATGCCTGTATGGGTAAACAGGAAGAATCCAGCGCAGCCAATGCACCTAACCAGCACATCTTTCGGACTATGGGTGGAGACCGGAGCACCCGGAGGAAACTCACGCAGACATGGGGAGAGAACGTGCAAACTCCACACAGACAGTGACCCAAGCTGGGAATCGAACCCTGGTCCCTGGCACTGTGGGGCAGCAGTGCTAACCACCGTACCACCGTGACGTTCACTGCCTGCACAGAGTCCCCACTTTCTCCCTGTGTCTCCTCCCAGTTTCCTCCCACAGTCCAAAAGACGTGCTGGTTAGGTGCCTCACAGCACCAGGGACCCGGGTTTGATTCCCGGCTTGGGTCACTGTCTGTGTGGACTCTGCACGTTCTCCATGTGTCTGCGTGGGTTTCCTCCAGTTGCCTCCCACAGTCTGAAAGTCATGCTGGTTAGGTGCTAAATTCTCCCTCAGTGTAACCCGAACAGGCGCCGGAATGTGGTGACTCGGGGATTTTCGCAGTAACTTCATTACAGTGTTAATGTAAGCCTACTTGTGACATAATCATCCCGTTGTGTGCCTCCCCTGCAGGCTGAAAAGCCAAAATTATTCCGATGTTTCCTCTTCGCACACGGGACATTTTTCTTCTCCATGCCTCTAACTTTTTAACAGCTCCTGGCCAGAAGCTGACACCTCATTAAAGCTTCAACAGTTTGGCTACGATTTACTGCTGCTGCAATGTAATTCAATATTCCACTGACCTTGCTGACTGATGCTGGGGCTTGGAGGCTGCAAGTTCAGGTCCCAGTCCACAGGCTGGAACACAGGGATGTAGTGGCATTGTCACTGGAATGGTAAAGACTCGCATTCCGACCTGTTGGACTTTAACCTGGTGTTGTGAGGCTCCTTACTGGGCCCACCCCAGTCCAACACTGCCATCTCCACATCAAGGTTAAAGTCCAACAGGTTTATTTGGAATCACAAGCTTTCGGAGTGCTGTTCCCTCCTCAGGTGAGCGGAGAGGTAGGTTTCACAAACACGGCATATATAGACACAGACACAATGGCAAGATAATGGTTGGAATGCGAGTCTTTACAGGTAATCAAGTCTTTACAGGTACAGACAATGTGAGTGGGGAGAGAGATAATCACAGGTGAAAGAGATGTGAATTGTCTCAAGCCAGGACAGTTAGCGAGATTTTGCAAACCCAGACAATTGTGTCTGTGTCTATATATTGCCGTGTTTGTGATACCTACCTCTCCACACATCTGATGAAGAAGCAGCGCTCCAAAAGCTCATGATTCCAAATAAACCTGTTGGACTTTAACCTGGTGCGGTGAGACATCTTACTGTGCCCACCCCAGTCCAATGCCGACATCTCCACATCTGATGAAGGGTCATCCAGACTCAAAACATTTATAGAATAGAAATAGAAACCCTACAGTGCAGAAAGAGACCATTTGGCCCATCAAGTCTGCACTGACCACAATTCCACCCAGGCCCTACTCTCATATCCCTACATATCTACCTACTAATCCCTCTAACCTACGCATCTCAAGACACTAAGGGGCAATTTTAGCATGGCTAATCAACCTAACTGGCACATCTTTGGACTGTGGGAGGAAACCCACGCAGACACGGGGAGAACATGCAAACTCCACACAGACAGTGACTCAAGCTGGGAATTGAGCCCAGGTCCCTGGGGCTGTGAAGCAGTAGTGCTAACCCACTGTGCTACCGTGCTGCCCTGTTGGCTCTATTCTCTCTCCACAGGTGCTGTCAGACCTGCCGTGTTTTCTGTTTCTGTTTCAGATTCCAGAGCCCACAGCATTTTGCTTTTATCTGAATTACCTGTTTATGTCGCATTGCTATATATATATATGAACAATGCCTACTTTTGGAAATGCACAAGCTGGGGAATAAGTGGTTTATTGTGCTTGATAAAAGCAAATTACTGCGGATGCTGGAATCTGAAACCAAAAGAAAGAAATCGCTGGAAAATCTCAGCAGGTCTGGCAGCATCTGTAAGCAGAGACAAGAGCTGATGTTTCGAGTCCAGATGACCCCTTGTCAAAGGCAGACAAAGCAGGAGATATTTATACTGCAGGGGGAGGGAATGAAAGATGAGTCATAGCCACAGAAACAAACATCTTAGAAATATCATAAAAATCCCTCCAGTACAGAAGGAGGCCATTCGGTCCATCGGGTCTGCACCAACCACAATCCTGCCCACGCCCCATTCTAGTACCCATTTAACCTGCTAATCCCCCTGCCACTATGGGCAATTTAGCATGGCCAATCCATCTAACCTGCACATCTTTGGATACTAAGGGCCAATTTAGTATGGCCAAGCCACCTCACCTGCATGTCTTTAGAAAGGGGAAAGGCTGTTAATGGCAGCCTGTAGACAGAAGAGACAGTGTGAATGGCCAAAGGACAGAGAAGCTGAAATCAGAGGGTAAACTGTGACAGAGGGAGATGTAGAGGGAGATGTGGGGGGGGAGGGGGGCTAAAATTGAGAAAATGGGGAAGCAAAGGGAGAGGAAAGGTCAGGAAAGGTGGATAAAGTAGGGGGAAAGAGTGGGGGGGGGAGACTCATGGCTATAACTCATCTTTCATTCCCTCCCTCTGCTGTATAAATGTCTCCCACTTTCTGTGCCTTTGACAAAGGGTCATCTGGACTCAAAACGTCAGCTCTTTTCTCTCCTTACAGATGCTGCCAGATCTGCTGAGATTTTCCAACGTTTTCTCTTCTGGGTTCTTGTGCTTAATGTTGTTTTACACATCACACTCCAAGGAATTAACATATTAAACCACATCAAAACATAATGACAGATTAATCTTACCGGTATCAAAATATAATGGCAGATTAGTCTTACTTATAGGTGAGAAAAGCACATTCAAAATCATAACTTACTTAATGTTTTTTCACACCCCTTTCACAAGGATTAACACTTTATCATATTTTGTTCTTTTCTGTTCTATTCTGTGAGGCGGCACAATGGCACAGTGGTTAGCACTGCTGCCTCACAGCACCAGGGACCCGGGTTCGATTCCTGGCTTGGGTCGCTGTCTGTGCAGAGTTTGCATGTTCTCCCTGTGTCTGCGTGGGTTTCCTCCAGGTGCTCAGGTTTCCTCCCATAGTTCGAAAGATGTGCTGGTTAGGTGTCAAATTCTCCCTCAGTGTAACCCGAACAGGTGCTGGAGTGTGGTGACTAAGGGATTTTCACAGTAACCTCACTGCAGTGTTAATGTAAGTCTTGAAACTAATAAATAAACTGAAAACTTCTCTTGCAGTTGCTTTCGTAAAATAACGTGATGTGTTTTTCCATTTTTCCCTTTCAAAGTCACTTTCAGCCAGGGCAGATTCTTTCTAAACATTGCCCATAAACTAGCTTTAATTTCTTTTGATTTTAAGAAGTTTCTATGTATTACCGAAGTGAACTTCAGCTTCAGTGAATATTTGCCCGTGACAATGTCATAGAATCTCTACGGTGTAGAAGGAGGCATTCGGCCCATCAAGTATGCACTGACCACAATCCCACACAAACTTTATCCCCATAACTGCACGCATTTGCCCTAGCTAATCCCCCTGACACTAAGGGGCAATTTAGCATGGCCAATCCATCTAACCCACACATCTTTGGACACTAAGGGGCAATTTAGCATGGCCAATCCATCTAACCCACACAGCTTTGGGCACTAAGGGGCAATTTAGCATGGCCAATTCACCTAACCCACACATCTTTAGACTCAAAGGGGCAATTTAGCATGGCTAATCCAACTAACCCGAACATCTTTGGACACTAAGGGGCAATTTAGCATGGCCAATCCACCGAACCCGCACATCTTTGGACACTAAGGGGCAATTTAGCGTAGCAAATGTACCCTAACCAGCACGTCTTTCTGACTGTGGGAGAAAACTGGAGCACCCGAACGAAACTCACACAGACACAGGGAGGACGTGCAAACTCCACACTGGCAGCGACCCAAGCTGGGAATCAAACTCAGATCCCTGGCACTGTGAGGCAGCAATGCTAACCAACGTCAACCATACCATCCTGCCATAAGACCATAAGGAGTTGGAGCAGAATTAGGCCACTTGGTCCATTGAGCTGCTCGGCCATTTAATCATGGTTGATATTTTTCTCATCCCCATTCTCCTGCCTTTTCCCCATAACTCCTGTTCCCCTTATTAATCTCTGCCTTAAAATCATTCAATGACCTGGCCTCCACAGCCTTCTGCGGCAAAGAGTTCCACATATCCCATTACACATGTCAATAAGCTGATCTTTCTCTACACCATAGCTGTAACTGTAACTGCACTCTCTCCTTTCCTTCTCTATGAACAGTATGCTTTGTCTGTATAGCACGCAAAAAAAACTTTCACTAATATACTAATACACGTGACAATAATAAATCAAATCAAAACCTACCTCACATTAAGTTGATTTTTCTCTATACCCTAGCTATGACTGTAACACTACATTCTGCACCCTCTCCTTTCCTTCTCTATGAATGGTATGCTTTGTCTGTATAGCATGCAATAAACAATACTTTTCACTGTTTACCAATGCAGGTCACAATAATAAATCAAATCAGATCAAAACCTATTTCATTGATCTTTCTCTATCCCCTAGCTATGACTGCAACACTGTATTCTGCACCCTCTCCTTTCCTTCTCCCCTACCTACTCTATAAACGGTATGATTTTTCTGTTTCACGTGCAAGAAACAACACTGTTCACTGTATCCCAATACATAATAAATCAAATCAAACAAAAAACTCCCAAAGTGACTCAATGATTCCCCTTGTGGGCAAATCCTTCTTTCTCCCATTTCTAAAAAAGGGTACAGACTCCTTTTATGCTTCACACCACAACACGATAAGTATTCTGCGTCGCAGCACAGATGTTAAGAAACATTTAAAGCACATCAATAAAATGCGCGCGCGCGCGCACACACACACACACAGGCGCAGCACAGTAATTGCACTGAACCCACAATGTATAAAGAACGACTATACACCACCTTTTTGTGCTTTGTAGCAAAATAAGATGTTCATTCACAACACATTAAAACATATTAAATACCATGCCATGACTGGCAACCACCAGAGCCACACTTGAATGTTCAACAGTGAAAACCCCACACTATCTCAGCACACACAACCCTGTCTGTATTATCCTCCGCTTTGAACAGTATGTTTAGCATTAGTGGGGCTGAGAGTACCTCATTAAAACTATCTCAAGGGGATTCCTGCTTTCCAATAATAAGATTACTTATGTCGCAGGTCAGCTCACGAGATTAGGCACAAAGATTCTCGTAAACTCAAGTGTAGGGGGATGGGAAAGTACAGACAATGCGAGGCAGCTTTACAACACAAATTAAAGAATGTACCCTCTTTGTAAAGCAAAATGCTGAGGCGATCCGTGAACAAAGAACAAAGAAAGTTACAGCACAGGAAAAGGCCCTTCGGCCCCTCCAAGCCTGCACCAATCATGCTGCCTGACTGAACTAAAACCCCCTACCCTTCCAGGGACCATATCCCTCTATTCCCATCTTATTCATGGATTTGTCCAGGCGTCCTTTAAAAGTCACTATGGTCTCCGCTTCCACTACCTCCCCCCAGCAACAAGTTCCAGGCAAGTGTAGACGGAGTCAATGGATGGGAGGCTGGTTTGTGTGATGGATTGGGCTACATTCACGACCCTTTTGTAGTTCCTTGCAATCTTGGGCAGAGCAGGAGCCCAGACCAAGCTATGATTCAACCAGAAAGAACGCTTTCTATGGTGCATCTGTAAAACTTGGTGAGAGTCGTAGTGGTCATGCCAAATTTCCTTAGTCTTCTAAGAAAGCAGAAGCATTGGTGGGCTTTTCTTAACTACAGCAGGACAGGGCAGGTTGTTGGTGATCTGGACACCTAAAAGTTAAAGCTTTCGACCATTTCTACTTTGTCCCTGTTGATGTGATGGGGCGATGCCAGCGTTGGACTGGGGTGAGCACAGTAAGAAGTCTCAACACCAGGTTAAAGTCCAACAGGTTTATTTGGTAGCACGAACTTTCGGAGCACTGCTCCTTCATCAGATGAGTGAAGGAACAACACTCTGAAAGCTTGTTCCACCAAATAAACCTGTTGCACTTTAACCTGGTGTTGTGAGACTTCTTACCCCGTTGATGTAGACAGGAGCATTACAGGTTGCTACAGGTTTACAGGTTGTTACAGGTATCACTGAGGCTGTTCTTTTGGCTTTTATCGGTTCACTACAATACTACCTCTCAATGCCGCAAGTCACCCCTGCACTTCCTCAGGGAGTAGTAAATTAGCCAAGCTGGAGCCTTACTGGAATGAGTAGATAAAAATGGAGAAAAAGGCAAGTTTGCAGTGTTCGATATCTAAAGTTAAAAGCCACTCTGAAGATTTACAACACCACTGCAGCACCAGTTAATGCATCTTCACAAGCGCTGCGCTTAAACTGCCAAACACCAATATTTTGCTGTTTCAGTGTAATTTTTTTAATACGCTCCTGGAACGAGTGGCGTGCTGTATCACAGGATTGCAAAGCGCTGAGCTGACATAGCTGCATTCTTCCCCTTTGGAATAGAATACAATAGAATCCCTACAATGCCAAAAAATGCCATTCAGCCCATCGAGTCTGCACAGACCACAATTCCATCCAGGCCCTTTCCCCGTAACCTCATGCATTTAACCTGCTAATCCCCCTGTCAATTTAGCAAGTCCAATATATCTAACTCGCACATCTTTGGACACTAAGGGGCAATTTAGCATGGCCAATCCACCTAACCCACACGTCTTTAGACATTAAGGGGCAAGGATAGTGTCAGGGACCCTGGTTCGATTCCCGGCTTGGGTCACTGTCTGTATGGAGTTTGCACATTCTCCTCATGTCTGCATGGGTTTCCTCCAGGTGCTCCGGTTTCCTCCCACAGTCCAAAGATGTGAGGGGTCAGGTGGATTGGCCATGTTAAATTGCCCTTTAGTGTTGGGGGTCCAGCTAGGGTGAATGTATGGGGTTACGGGAATAGGGTCTGGTTAGAGGATTGTGGTTGGCTCAGACTCGGTGGGCCAAATGGCCTCCTCCTGCACTGCAGAATTTATGATTCTACCAGTTAGTGCACAGAGTAAAAAATTTGGTAAGTCATGTTGCAGCTGTACAGAATTTAGTTAGGCCTTGTTTGGAATACTGTATACAGTTCTGGTTACCACACAACCAGAAGGATGTGGAGGCTTTGGAGAGGCTACAGAAAAGATTTACCAGGATGTTGCCTGGTATGGTGGGCATTAGCTATGAGGAGAGGTTGGAGAAACTTGGTTTGTTCTCACTGGAACGACAGAGGCTGAGGGGCGACCTGATAAAAGTTCATAAAATGCTGAGAAGAATGGATAATCTTTTTCCCTGGGTAGTAATGTCAATTACGAGGGGATGTGGGTTTAAGGTGAGAGGGCGAAAGTTTAAAGCGAGAGGTGAGCTTTTTTTACATAGAGGGCAGTAAGTGCCTGGAATGCGCTGCCAGAGGTGGTGGTAGAAGCAGATACAGTAGCAATGCTTAAGAGGCATCTTGACAAACACATGAAAAAGCAGAAATAGAGCCGTACAGGTAAAAGGACTTGAGTTTAGAAAGGCATCATGTGTCAGCACAGGCTTGGTGGGCCAAAGGGCCTGTTCCTATGCTGTTTTTTTTTGTTCTTTGCTATCTAATGGTCTGTTCCTGCAGTCTGGGCAAAACTGCTCAAGTGTGGAGGTCTATTTCATTCCTAACAGTTTTTAGAGTTTACATCCTTTTGTTTGAACTTAAATCCTTCCCATTCCTTTCAAGTTAATTTACACTCAGCTATCGGCAACCTGTACCACTCCTGGATCTGTGACTGACTGACAGTGTGTGTGTGTGTGTGTGTGTGTGTGTGTGTGTGCGTGTGCGTGTGTGTGTGTATTTGGACAGAATCCACTTCATAGCGAAGAGAGAAACTGCTGGAAAAACTCAGCAGCTCTGGCAGCATCCATAAGGAGGGAAAAGGAATGATGTTTCGAGTCCAGGTCACCCTTTGTCAAAGCTGATATTGGTAGATAGTCTATTGATGGAAATGGAGACAGAAAGGTCACGGAAGGGAAGGGAAGTGTCTGAGATGGTGAAGCTATTGGAGGGGTGGAAACTGGAAGCGAAGTTGATGAATTTTTCCAGGTCCAGACGAGAGTATGAAGTGGCACCAAAATAGTCATTGATGTACAGGTAATGGGATTGTGGGATGAGACCTGGATAGGTCTGGAACAAGGAATGTTCCACATACCCCCATAAAAAGACAATCGTAGCTAGGATCCATGGGGGTACCCATTGCTACTCCTTTGATTTGGGGAAAGTGGGATGACTCAAAGGAGAAGTTGTTGAGAGACAGAATGAGTTCAGCCAGGTGAAGAAGATGGTGGTGGATGGGAATTGCTCAGGCCTCTTTTCAAGAAAGAAGCGAGGAGATCTCAGGCTGTCCTGGTGTGGGGTGGAGGTGCAGAGAGATGGTTAGGGTCTGTGAACTGGAAACTGCCAATATGGCTCAGGGCATCAGAGGAATCCCAGATGTAGTGATATCGGTAGATAGCCAAAAATAGTTTGAAAAGGTCAAGAAAGGGAAGGGAACATAGAACATTACAGTGTAATACAGGCCCTTCAGCTCTCGAAGTTGCGCCGACCTGTGACACCAATCTAAAGCCCATCTAACCTACACTATTCCATTATTAATATGTTTATCCAATGACCATTTAAATGCCCTTTAATACACTCTCTCTCAGTGTGTGTGTCTCTCTCTCTCCTCTCAGTGCGTCTCTGTCTGTCTGTCTCTCTCTCTCTCTGTCTCCCTTTCTCAGTGTGTGTGTCTCTCTCTCTCTTGTGTCTGAGGTGAACCAGGTGAAGGTGATGGAGGGGTGGAGAGGTGGAGACAAAGTTGATGAATTTTTACAGGTCCAGATGAAAGCATGAAGTGATACCAAAATAGTCAAGGAGTTGTAGGAGGGGGACCTGGATAGGCTTGGAACAAAAAAATGTCCCACATACCCCATAAAAGGACAAGTGTCTCGAATCCATGCGAGTACCACTTTTATCCACTTCATGGCAGTGTGGTGGGATCAGCACGTTTTTAATCATTCGGATCTAATCTCTATCAGGACATGAACGTTACAGCCACAAATTAAGACTAAGAGTGATAGGGAAAACCTGTCGATTTGCTCCGAGCAAAATCACAATCTTAAGCAACGTTTCTCATTGATGTGTTGCTGATGGAGTTCTGACCAAGGGCCGGTCTCCAGAATAATTTATTTATTTGTCACAAGTAGGCTTCCATTAACACCGCAATGAAGTTACTGTGAAAATCCCCCAGTTGCCACACTCTGGTGCCTGTTCTGGTTACACTGAGGGAGAATTTAGCACCTAACCAGCGTGCCTTTCAGACTGTGGGAGGAAACCGGAGCACCTGGAGGAAACCCACACAGACACGGGGAGAATGTGCAGACTCCACACAGACAGTGACCCAAGCCAGGGAATTGAACCTGGGTCCCTGGCATCGTGAGGGAGCAGTGCTAACTCACTGTGTCACTGTGCTGCCTCCATAATGCAGAATAATGCAGTATGCCGCATTGTGAAGTGATTGTGTGTAGATCTGAGCTCCTGGCTTCAATCAAGGTCAATCGGTTAAGTAAAGGTTTCCAGCTAGAAGGGAAATAAAAAGATCGTGGATCGATGGCTCTGGCCAGCAGAGCTCATTGACTTACTGGGGACACAGGTTCAACTGATCTGATGTGAGATTCAGTGATACTGTTCCCCACACAGTGCGAATTTCTCATTTACTTCTGCTCCACCACACAGAGTGGAGAATGACAATGTGAATTTACAAATTCACCCGACAATAAGATAGCACGGTGGCACAGTGGGTTAGCACAGCTGCCTCACGATGCCAGGGACCCAGGTTCAATTCCTTGGCTTGGGTCACTGTCTGTGTGGAGTCTGCACATTCTCCCTGTGTCTGCGTGGGTTTCCTCTAGGTGCTCCAGTTACCTCCCACAGTCTGAAAGACTTGCTGGTTAGAGTGCATTGAGCCAAACAAGTGCCGGAGTGTGGCAACTAGAGGAATTTCACAGTAACTTCATTACAGTGTTAATGTAAGCCTTACTTCTGACCGATAAATTAACTTTGAAACTTTACTAAATGATGTGAAATACAAAAAGCCACTTTCAGCTTACTAATACAGTACTATTTAACTCGCCTGGGCTGCTCCATTTTCTTGCCACTGCGATGTACAAAAGTTTAAAGTTTATTTATTAGTCACAAATAAGTCTTACATTAACACTGCAATGAAGTTACTGCGAAATACCAGGGATTCTTGAGTGCGACACTAAAGGAATGCTGCAGTCTCACCTTCATATAATCTGAAATAAGAGTCTGTCAGCACAGTTTAAAGATAATGGCATCTTGGCCAACATTCCGCCCTCAAATTCACTGTATTATTTTCCCATAAGACAGAGCGTGCACTCCCAAAAAGTAATTCATTGTCGTAAAGCTTCTGGGAAGCTCCGAGGACATGATGATGTTCTACACCATAGAACCCCTACAGCACAGAAGGGGCCATTTGGCCCAACGGGTCTGCACTGACTCTCTGACAGACTGTCTTAATTATGGATCCTCTCTCCTGCCCAATCCCCGTACCCCGCCCCCACACATTTCCCATGGCTAACTATCTAACTACACATCTTTGGGTGCTAAGGGACAATTTAGCATGGCCAATCCATCTAATCCGCACATCTTTGGATACTAAGGGGCAATTTAGAATGGCCAATCCACCTAACCTGCACATCTTTAGATAATAATTTTACTGAAATAGAAGCAAAAGAAAACATCATACAGATGCTGGAAATCTAAAGTATAAACAGGTTAACTCAGCAGTTTCAGCTTCCGTAGAAGGAGAAACATAGCTAACATCTTGAGTTGTTTCAGGGGAGATCACAGAATTTGAAATGTTAACCATGTTTTTCTTTCCACAAATGTTGTCTGCCAGAGACCTGTTTTTGATTTGATTTGGTTTATTATTGTCACATGTATTGGGATACAGTGAAAAGTATTGTTTCTTGTGCGCTATACAGACAAAGCATACCGTTCATACAGAGGGAAAGGACAGAGTGCAAAATGAAGTGTTACAGTCAGAGCTAGGGTGTAGAGAAAGATCAACTTAGTGCGAGGTTGGTCCATTCAAAAGTCTGATGGCAGCAGGGAAGAAACTGTTTATGATGACTTCAGCCAGGTTAATGAGGTTGGCTTGCTAGAGTATGAACTACTAGAGTATGGTTATAGCTGCGATGGCCAAGTGGTTAAGGCATTGGACTTGCAATCCAATGGGGTTTCCCCTCACAGCTTCAAGCTCTGCTCACAGCGCCTATGATTGAACCTGTTTATTCTCTTTCTCAAAAAGGGGTACCTGATGAGTCCTCATTGATGGTTGAATCAGGGAGCCTTATGCTCCCTGTTTAAAGCAGGTGTGTCAAACTCTCAGCCTGCATTCAGCAGGGAGCAACTGGAGAGCTGGCCATGTACAGATGTATGGTGTTAATGTAAGCCTTACCTGTGACTAATAAATGAACTTATTTACATCCTACTAGTAGTCTGGTGACCAGAAATGCAGGCAATATTCCAAATGCAGCCGAACTATAGTTTTAAACAGCTCTAACATAACTTGCCAATTGTTATACTCAACACTAAAGAAATGCAAGTTCTAGTTGCTTTAATTAGACCATGTTTTAATGGCACAGTAGCTTAGCACTGCTGCCTCACAGCGCCAGGGTCCCAGGTTTGATTCCAGCCTCGGGTCACTGTATGTGTGGAGTCTGCACATTCTCCATGTGTCTGTGTGGCTTTTCTCAAGGTGCTCCAGTTTCCTCCCACAGTCCAAGGATGTGCTGGTTAGGTGGACTGGCTATGCTAAATTGACCTTAGTGTCAGGGGGATTAGCTAGGGTAAATGTGTGACGTTACGGGAATAGGACCTGGGTGGGATTGTGACCGGTGCAGTCTCAATGGGATTCTATGATTCAATGATTCTAACTCGTAACTCACATCAGAGTGAGGTAAAAGCCCACCACCTGCATGTGTTGCGAGCAGGCACTGATCTGTCCAGTCACGCTGACAATTTTTTGATGAAGTAATAATGTTCCTCTTTTTCCTGTTAATTAGTTCTTGATCAAATGGCTTGAGATGAATACCAACAATGTTTAACGTCTAGACAGATTCACCGTATGGACACCCAGAGGATTAACCAAGCACAATTTCCATTATTGGCTCCCCTGCTGAGATTTATTGATCAGAGAGCAGAATTAATTGATATTCTGACCCAGCAAGAGAGGGATCTTTTGCGTGACACTTCAGTGTTCAAATAGCTCAAAACTGCCTCTTTAATTCCATCATTTTCCCTGGGCATCAGAAGGGACAGGCTCGATGAGGTGTACAGCCAACTTTTATTCCTCATGTTCCTATTTATGTAACTTGTGTTTTTATTTTTGTTATCAAGAATTGGTGGCGCAGTGGATTAGCACTGCTGCCTCACAGCACCAGGGATCCGGGTTCAATTCCCAGCTTGAGTCACTGTCAGCGTGGAATTTGCATGTTCTCCCCCCCATGTCTGTGTGGGTTAAGCCTTCTGTTGTTTATCTACCTATCTCTCCCCCAGCGGCACAGTGGTTAGCACTGCTGCCCCACACAGTGCCAGGGAACCGGGTTAGATTCCCGGCGTGGGTCACATCTGTGTGGAGTCTGCACGTTCTCCCTGTGCCTGCGTGAGTTTCCTCCGGGTGCTCTGGTTTCCTCCCACAGTCCAAAGATGTGCAGGTTGGGTGGATGGGCCAAGCTAAATTGCCCCTTGGTGTCCAAAGATGTACGGGTTGGGTGGATTGACCATGCCAAATTGTCCCTAAGCATCCAAAGATGTGTGAGTTAGGTACATTGGCCATGCTAAATTGCTCCCTAGTGTCCAAAGATGTACAGGTTAGATAGACAGGCCATAGTAAATTGCCCCTTAGTGACCAAAGATGTGTGGGTTAGGTGGATTGGCCATGCTAAATTGCCCTTAGTGTCAGGGGGAACTAGCTAGGGTAAACGCATTGGATTATAGACGTAGGGCCTGGGTAGGATTGTGGTCAGTGCAGACTAGATGGTCCAAATGGCCTCCTCCTGCACCGCAGGATTCTATGATTCTTTGATTGTTACTTGAAAATTGATAGACATAGATACTCAGTGAGAACTTGGTGTCCTGGTGCATCAGTTGCTGAAAGTAAAAGTTCATTTATTAGTCACGAGTAAGGCAAGAGACTAATAGAGAGACCTCACACTTCTGCACCTGTTGGGGTCAATGCACCTGGAGGAAACCCACGCAGATAGGGGGAGAATGTGCAAACTCCACACAGTGACCCAAGCCGGGAATTGAACCTGGGTCCCTGGCGTGTTGAGGCAGCAGCACTAACCACTGTGCCACCGTGCCGCCCAAAATGACTACGATTTTTTTTAAGTATGCGCACAGGTACAGCAGGCAGTAAATAAGAACATAAGAAATAGGAGCAGGAGTAGGCCATCTAGCCCTTCGAGCCTGCCTCGCCATTCAATAAGATCATGGCTGATCTGTCGTGGCTCAGTTCCACCTTCCCACCCTCTCCCCATAACCCTTAATCTCCTCTCTTATCAAAAACCCATCAACCCGCGTCTTAAAAATATTTAGCGAGGCAGCCTCCACCACTTCAACGGGCAGAGAATTCCAGAGATTCACCACCCTTTGAGTGAAGAAGTTCCTCCTCAACTCCGTTCTAAACCGCCCCCCCTTTATCTTTAGGCTGTGCCCCCTAGTCCTACTGTCTTTTTTGAGCGGGAAGAGTCTCTCCACCTCTATCCTATCCATCCCATTCATCATCTTATACGTCTCAATGAGATCTCCCCTCATTCTTCTAAACTCTAACGAGTACAAGCCTAGTTTATTCAGCCTCTCCTCATAGCTCAACCCCCTCAACTCCGGTATCAGCCTAGTAAACCTCCTCTGCACTCCCTCCAAGGCCAAAATATCTTTGCGCAGGTGCGGCGCCCAAAACTGCACACAGTACTCCAGCTGCGGCCTCACCAATGCCCTATACAGCTGCAGCAAGACCTCCCTACTTTTATATTC
Source organism: Carcharhinus amblyrhynchos (assembly GCF_965287045.1). Lineage (NCBI taxonomy): Eukaryota > Metazoa > Chordata > Chondrichthyes > Carcharhiniformes > Carcharhinidae > Carcharhinus > Carcharhinus amblyrhynchos. Next base: position 1,505,229 of record NW_027649795.1, read on the forward strand.
AATCCCCCTCGCTATGAAGGCCAGCATCCCATTCGCCTTCCTGACCACCTGCTGCACCTGCAAGCTGGGTTTTTGCGACTCATGCACAAGGACCCCGAGGTCCCTCTGCACCGTCGCCTGCTGCAGTTTTTCGCCACGTAAGTAATAGTCCTTCCTACCATTATTCCTACCAAAGTGGACCACCTCACACTTGCCAACATTAAATTCCATTTGCCATTTCCTGGCCCATTTGCCCAGCCTATCTAGATCCTTCTGCAGACTCTCCACACCCTCTGCACAATTTGCCGTTCCCCCAATCTTGGTGTCATCAGCAAATTTCGACACCCTACACTCGGTTCCCTCCTCCAGATCATCTATACAAATGGTAAAAAGCTGAGGCCCCAGCACCGACCCCTGGGGCACTCCACTAGTCACCATCCGCCAATCCGAATAGCACCCGTTGACCCCCACTCTCTGCCTCCTATTTGACAACCAATCCTCTATCCACGCTAACACCCTACCCCCAACTCCATGTCCCTCGACCTTCTGCAATAACCTCTTGTGAGGTACTTTGTCAAACGCCTTCTGAAAATCCAGAAAGACCACATCCACCGGCTCTCCTCTATCCACTGCCCTAGACACATCCTCATAGAACTCCAGTAAATTTGTCAGACACGACTGGTATGAAAGAATGGTATGTTGGCCTTCATAGCGAGAGGATTTAAGTATAGCAATAGGGATGTTTTGCTGCAATTGTATAGGGCGTTGGTGAGGCCACACCTGAAGTATTGTGTGCAGTTTTGGTGCCCTTATCTTATGAAGGATGTCCTTGCTATAGAGAGAGCACAGCGAAGGTTTACCAGGCTGATTCCTGGGATGGCAGGTCTGTCATATGAGGAAAGATTAAGTTGTTTCGAGTTATATTCACTGGAGTTTAGCAGAGTGAGTGGGGATCTCATAGAAACTTATAAAATTCTAAAAGAGTAGATTCAGAAAGAATATTCCCAATGGTGGGGAGTCCAGAACCAGGGGACAAAGCTTGAGGAAAAGGTGTGAACCTTTTAGAACTGAGGTGAGGAGGATTTCTTCAGCCTGAGGGTGGTGAATATGTGAAATTCACTCCCACAGAAAGTAGTTAGGCCAAAACGTTGTGTGATTTCAGGAAGAAATTAGATATAGCTCTCGGGCTAAAGACAAAGCATACCGTTCATAGAGAAGGAAAGGAGAGGGTGCAGAATGTACTGTCAGCCATAGCTAGGATGCAGAGAAAGATCAACTTAATGTGAGGTAGGTCTATTCAAAAGTCTGACAGCAGCAGGGAAGAAGCTGTTCTTGAGTCGGTTGTTGCGTGACCTCAGACTTTTGTATCTTTTTCCCGGAAGGAGAAAGTGAAAGAGAGAATGGCTGGGGTGTGTGGGGTTTTTAATTATGCTGGCTGCTTTGCCGAGGCAGCGGGAAGTTTAGACAGATTCACTGGATGGGTCATTGTGGATAGTCCTTTTGGTTATCTGTCTTAATACCTCTTTATGTGGCTTGATATAAAATTTGATGAGATAATGCTCTTCTGAAAGGTCTAGGGGTGTTTTCATGAGATAAAGGTCTTACATAAATACAAGCTGTAGTTTTATTAAGGCATCAAATGACCAAGCATTAAGCTACTTTCCTGACAATCTACTCCAATATTTTATAATGAGAAAAAGTTCTAATCTTGCTTGAGGCTTACAGCTGTTGTAATTAACTTCCGTTTATTAATTATACTGCATGTCAAATGTCTGAAATTTTGAAATTCCCCCACGTGAATGAGAACTGCGTGAAATAATTTGTTCCTCCATCTCTGTGGGACGGCACAGTGGCACAGTGGGTTAGCACTGCTGCCACACAACGTCAGGGACCTGGGATCGAATCCTGGCCTCAGGTCACTGTCTGTGTGGAGTGTGCACGCTTTCTCCATGTCTGAGTGGGTTTCCTCCGGGTGCTCCAGTTTCCTCTCACAGTCCGAAAGACTTGTTGGTTAGGTGAATTGGCCATGCTAAGTTGCCCCTTAGTATCCAAAGATGTGCGGGTTAGGTGGATTGGCCATGCTAAATTGCCCCTTAGTGTCCAAAGATGTGCAGGTTAGGTGGCTTGGCCATGCTAAGTTGCCCCTTAGTGTCCAAATATCTGCAGTTAGGTGGATTGGCCATGCTAGATTGGCCATGCTAAATTGCCCCTTAGTGTCAAAAGATGTGCAGGTTAGATGGATTGGCCATGCTCAGTTGCCCTTTAGTGTCAAGGGAATTAACAGGATAAATACGTGGGGTCACGGGGATGGGGCCTGGGTGGGATTGTGATTGGTGTAGACTCAATGGGTCGAATGGCCTCTTGCTGCACTGTAGGGATTCTATGATTCTATTCACCTGAAGGGAGGTACCACATCTGCAGTTTGCAGGGGATGAATTGGGGACTGGGCATGGTTGTGTCCGCAGTTGTCCTTCCCTGTTTGTCTTTTGTGTGTTCTTCCTGCCTTTTCAGAAATAATGCTTCCTATAGCTGATGAACCAGGAGGCTGTTCTGCAGTTGACTGATGCATTAATTTGCTGTGCTGTGGACTGAAAAGATACCACTGGTACTAGCTGTTACCCCACCCAGTAAGTTGCTGAGCTCAAAATGGGGTTGTAAGAAAAAGCCTGGTATTTCAAATAGAATCACAGAATCCCGAGAGGCCCACAGAATCCATTCGGCCCACTGAGTTTGCACTGATTCTCTGAAAAAGCAGTCCACCCAGGCCCTATCCCCATAACCCCATGTATTTACCCTGCTATTCCCCACCCAGGAGGAAACCTGCGCAGACACAGGGAAAACATGCAAACTCCACACAGACAGTGACCCAAGGCTGTAATTGAACCTGAGTCCCTGGAGATGTGAGACAACACTGCGCCACCTGATATTATCCAGTGAAGTGGGTACAAAGTTAAATTGTAATAGAATCCCTGCAGTACAGGAGGCCATTTGGCCCATCGAGTCAGCACCAACCACAATCTCACCCAGATCTATGCCCATAACCCCATGCATTTATCCCAGCTGGTCCCCTGACACTGAGGGACAATTTAGCATGGCCAATCCATGTAACCCACACATCTTTGGACACTAAGGGTCAATTTAGCATGGCCAATCCACCTATTCTGCACATCTTTTGGACTGTAGATGGAAACCAGAGCACTCGGAGGAAACCCACGCAGACATGGGGAGAACATGCAGGCTCCACACAGACAGTGACCCAAGCCGGGAATCGAACTCGGGTCCCTGGCGCTGTGAGGCAGCAATGCTAACCCACTGCGCCACCACGCCGCCCAATGGCCATGATATCTGTGGACAGCCAGGTACAGGGAGTCCAGACAGAAGTGTTTTGGAAATATGGTCCATCACTCTGTCACAGAAATGCAGGATAATACACAGATTATATAATTAAAATATTAAAAAATACAATAAGGATTTTTTTTCTGAAAAAATATAAACAGGATTGTCGCAGTTTGGCTAATTGCATTAAGATCAGGATTAATGTTCTGCTGGATTAGCACTTGAAGTTCTTCAAGACTCACAGCCTTTCTCTATTGCTCCATCGGAACAGAAGTGTCTTTATTAGTTCCTTCTACATTTTTTTATTCATTCGTGGGACATGGGCGTCACTGGCTGGGCCAGCATTTATTGCCCATCCCTAGTTGCCCTTGAGAAGGTGGTGATGAGCTGCCTTCTTGAATCGCTGCAGTCCATGTGCTGTGGGTTGACCCACAATGCCGTTAGGGAGGGAATTCCAGGATTTTGACCCAGTGACTGCAAAGGAACGGCCGATATATTTCTAAATCAGGATGATGAGTGGCTTGGAGGGGAACTTGGTGTTCCCCATGTATCTGCTACCTCTTGTCCTTCTAGATGGAATTGGTTGTGGGTTTGGACTGAACCTGTCTAAGGATCTTTGGTGAATTGCTACAGTGCATCTTGTAGATGGTACACGCTGCTGCTACAGAGTGTTGGTGGTGGAGGGAGTGAAAGTTTATGGTTAGCGTGTCGATCGAGCGGGGCTGCTTTGTGCGGGATGATGTCGAGCTTCTTGAGTGTTGTTGGAACTGCACCCATCCAGGCAAGTGGGGAGTATTCCCTCACACTCCTGACTTGTGCCTGACTTGTCAACAGGCTCTGGGGAGTCAGGAGGTCGCTGCAGTATTCCTAGCCTCTGACATTGTGCTGGGTACGACAGTGCAATGGTTATGTCACTGGACTCACAATCCAGTCAATGCTTGGTTAAAATCGACCGACCGCCATTTCAGAAGTTAAATTTACTTTTAAAAATCTGGAACCAAAATGTTGGTCGCTTTGTCATCAATTATATAACTGATCCACTTTTGAGAATGTAGACCTGCCGTTCTTACCCAGGCTTAAGAACGTGAGAACTAGAAGCAGGAGTCGGCCATCTGGCCCCTCGAGCCTGCTCCGCCATTCAATAAGATCATGGCTGATCTTTTCATGGACTCAGCTCCACTTACCCGCCCGCTCACCATAGCCCTTAATTCCTTTACTGTTCAAATATCTATCTATCCTTGCCTTAAAAACATTCAATGAGGGAGCTTCAACTGCTTCACTGGGCAGGGAATTCACAGATTCATAACCCTTTGTGTGAAGAAGTTACTCCTCAACTCAGTCCTAAATCTGCTCCCCCTTATTTTGAGGCTATGCCCCCGAGCTCTAGTTTCACCTGCCAATGGAAACAATTTCCCTGCTTCTATATTATCTATTCCCTTCGTAATCTTATGTGTTTCTACAAGATCTCCCCTCATTCTTTTGAATTCCAATGCTCCCCCTGTGTGTGACTCCAATACTGTTGACACTGATCCGCTCCCTGAAATGACAGAGCAAACCATTCATTGGGGGAAGGTGATGGCCTAGTGGTATTCTTGCTGGACTATTAATCCAGAAACTCAGCTAATGTTCTGGGAGACCCGGGTTCGAATCCCGCCACGACAGATGGTGGAATTTGAAATCAACAAAAAATATCTGGAATTAAGAATCTACTGACGACTATGAAAGCACTGTCAGAAAAACCCATCTGGTTCACTAATGTCCCTTTAGGGAAGGAAATCTGTCGTCTTTACCCCGGTCTGGCCTACATGTGACTCCAGAGCCACAGCAATGTGGGTGACTCTCAACTGCCCTCCAAGGGGCAACTAGGGATAGGCAATAAATGCTGGCCCAGCCAGCGACACCCATGTCCCATGAACTGATTCTAAAAGAAATTCAGTGGCACCTCTCTACACGGTACGGTGGCACAGTGGGTTAGCTCTGCTGCCTTGCAGCACCAGGGACCTGGGTTTGATTCCCGGCTTGGGTCACTGTCTGTGTGGAATCTGCACGTTCTCCCTGTGTCTGCGTGGGTTTCCTCTGGTGCTCTGGTTTACTCCCACAATTCAAAGATGTGCGGGTTAGGTGGATTGGTGAAGCTGGATTGCTTCTTAGTGCCGGGGGACTAGCTAGAGTAAAATTATGGGTGAGATTGCAGTTGGTGCAGACTTGATGGGCCGAATGGCCTCCTTCTGCGCTGTAGGGATTCTGTGACACAGAATGGGAATCTCTGGCAGTTCAAAATAGCAGCTGGGGAGGGTAATAAACGCAATCCATGCCAACAATACCCACATTTAAAGCAATGTTCCAGCAACTTAACTTTCATCTGATCCTCTGCACCCATGTTGTAAACCTAAAGCCTCTCTCGCCTGCTTGGATCTGTCTGAAATGCTCCCAAAACACTTCCCCACGATCACAGAAGACCTCAGTTTCAGGCTGCACTTTTGATTTTACACATTAGTCAGGTTAAGGGCCTGTTGTAATCGCACTCCCTTCCAGACTACAGATGGCCTTTAGTACAACAAAGAGAGAGGAAGAAAAAAGGTCGGTTATTTTTCTGTAAAATAAATATGTGCTCGGTGTTATTCCTACTGCTCCCAAGGGTTGCAGCTTTAAGCTTTATCACAAGACTTGAATTAGTAATAAAGGCTTGGGCATGTTTGACTTTTGTGTTCGATTTGGAGCCCAGTATTTCCAGGCACACAGCAGCGCTTGTTTCTTTTAATTCCTGCAATATGGGCAGCATGTTGGTACAGTGGGTTAGCACTGCTCACAGTGCCAGGGTCCAATTCCGGCCTCGGGTCACTATCTGTGTGGACTTTGCACGTTCTCTCCCTGAGTCTGCGTGGGTTTCCTCCAGATACTCTGGTTTCTGGATCGTAAAATCGCTACAGTGCAGAAGGAGGCCATTCGGCCCATCGAGACTGCGCAGACAACAATCCCAACCAGGCCTCTATCCCTGTAATGCCACATATTTACCCCGCTAATCCCTCATTTTTCTTCAGAAGGAATTCTTCAAAATGCAGCTCATGAAAATACAACAAAAGTCACTCCAACTTATAGATCAAAGAAAGGGTTTAATAAAGAAACTTCATTACTCCAAACTCCAGACCTTGCCCTGGGCCACTCCAAGCTATCAACAATTCTACATTGTTCCTTATTTAGAGTGAATCAGCTGGTCAGCTATTATATCACTCTGTCATTGGTTCCATGGTTTACCATTGGTCAACCGACCCTTAAATCTTGTTCCCACTGGTCACATTACATCAAATACAAAGTTGCCACAGCTAACATTCTAACAACGCATCCCAGGACACTAAGGGGCAATTTAGCACGGCCAATCCACCTAACCCACACATTTTTGGATTGTGGGGGGAAAGCGTAGCCCTCGGAGGAAACCCATGCAAACGCGGGGGAGAACGTTCAAACTCCACACAGACAGTGACTCGAAGCCGGGAATCGAACCTGGGTCCCCAGCGCTGTGAGGCAGCAGTGCTAACCACTGTGGCACCGTGCCATCCTGGGGAGGTTAGGTGGATTGGCCATGCTAAATTGCCCCTTAGTGTCCTAACATGTGTAGATTAGGGGATTAGCAGTGTAATTACGTGGGGTTACAGGAATAGAACCTGGGTGAGATGCTCTGTCAGAGAATCGGTGCAGACTCAATCCGTCAAATGGCCTACTTTTGAACTGCAGGAATACTACAAAACTACTACTACTCTTCAGTTCAATTAGTTGGTAAGAAGCTGAGGAGATTCACTAGGTTGATTCTGGAGTTGAGAGGGTTGGCTTATGAGGAGAGACTGAGTAGACTGGGGCTATACTCATCGGAATTCAGAAGAATGAGGGGAGATCTTACAGAAACATATAAGATATTGAAGGGAATAGACAAGATAGAAGCAGGGCAGTTGTTTCCACTGGCAGGTGAAACTAGAACTCGGGGGCATGGCCTCAAAATAAGGGGAAGCAGATTTAGGACTGAGTTGAAGAGGAACTTCTTCACACAAAGGGTTGTGAATCTGTGGAATTCCCTGCCCAGTGAAGCAGTTGAGGCTCCCTCACGGAATGTTTTTAAGGCAAGGATGGATAGATTTTTGAAAAGTAAAGGAATTAAGGATTACGGTGAGCGTGTGGGTAAATGGAGCTGAGTCCACGAAAAGATCGGCCATGATCTTACTGAATGGCGGAACAGGCTTGAGGGGCCTGATGGCCAACTCCTGCTCCTAGTTCTTATGTTCTTGAAACAATTAAGTATTTCTTCAAAATAGTAGACAGTCTGCTGATTTTGGTACTCGCATGCCACCTACTGTGCCATGGGGACCAGGTTGGGAGGGGGTAAGAAGGTGGTGGACTAGCTATCTCTATGATAGTCTATGCTCGGTGGTTGCGAATGGGGGAGGGAAGGGGGAGTTGGGTGGCTAAACTTGGGTGGCATGCTTCGACTGATAACTCTACGTTTCTGAGTGACACTTTACACTGCACTGGTGGCAGTTGTCTCTGCCACAACTGTAGTCAACTGGAGAAAGACATGCGCTGGTTACTTAAGCAGCTGTCTTCAATCGAGCGGGAAACAGGATCATTGGACAAATGGACAAATAAGGGTGGAAAATATCATTGAACAGCATTGAATTCGAGGTCATAACTTATCAATGAGGGAACAGAGAAGGTATTGTGTGCTGGGAGGTGTTTCTGTTCAGCAATAATCATGTTTAAAATGCACCTTGAGTTTATTGCTTGAAATTTCTGAAATGATACGGTGTATATTATACTTCTCAGATGACAAAGAGAAAGATTACACACTTCATCGTAAGTTGCCTGCACACTATAATTTTTAGCTGACTTCAGAGGAACTGTGTTTTAGCAAGCTACCACTGCTCTTGTTTCAAACCGTACTGAATGTAGAATCCTTTGCTATTTTAATTTTTTCCCCAAGAAAAATCTCCGAGTGGCAGAAAGAGTTTCTCAATTCACCGCGATACAATTAAACCTGGTATTTATCCTTCAACCAACATCAGTGCAGAACAGATGATCCCCTCATTACCTCACAGCTGTGTGTGGGAGCATATACGCTGACTGCTGTCTTTCCTACATTACAGACACTTCAAAAGCACTTGACTGGTGGTAAAGCATTTGGGATTGCGCTGAGGTCGCAAAAGTTGTTCTACGAATGTTCCTTCTTCCCTTTTTTTGCTTTCAGCAGAATTAATATTTATTGGCTTCTGTAGCCCATCACCAATAGATTCTTTCTGGTTGTATCACAGCTTGGTATGGGCTCCTGCTCTGCCCAAGACCACAAGGAACTACAAAAGGTCCTGAATGTAGCCCAATCCATCACACAAACCAGCCTCCCATCCACTGACTCTGTTGACACTTCCCGCTGCCTCGGGGAAAAGCAGCCAGCATAATTAAGGACCCCTGCGCACCCTGCACGTTCTCTCTTCCACCTTCTTCCGTCGAGAAAAAGATACAAAAGTCTGAGGTCGTGTACCAACTGACTCAAGGACAGCTTCTTCCCTGCTGCTGTCAGACTTTTGAATGGACCTATCTCGCATTAAGTTGAATTTTCTCTACACCCTAGCTGTGACTGTAACACTACATTCTGCACTCTCTCGTTTCCTTCTCAATGAACAGTATGCTTTGTCTGAAATAATACTTTTCACTGGATACTAATACATGTCACAGTAATAAATCAAATCAAATCCAATCAAAATATTGACATAGAATTCACAGCACGGAAACAAGCCCTTCGGCCCAACTTGTCCAGGCTGCTCACTGTTTTTAAACCCCTAAACTAATCCTAATTGCCCGCATTTGGCCCATATCCCACTATACCCATCGTATCCAATGTAACTGTCTCAATGCTTTTTAAAAGACAAAATTGTACCTGCCTCCACTATTGCCGCTGGCAGCAAAGGATTCAATGATTCTTTCATTTGATTTGACTTATTATTGTCACATGTATTAACATACAGTGAAAAGTATTGTTTCTTGCATGCTATACAGACAAAACATACCATTCACAGAGAAGGAAAGGAGAGAGTGCAGAAGGTAGTTGTTACAGTCATAGCTAAGGCGTAGAGAGGTAGGTCCATTCAAAGGTCTGACAGCAGCAGGGAAGAAGTTGTTCTTGAATTGGTTGGTACGTGACCTCAGACTTTTGTATCTTTTTCCCAATGGAAGAAGGTGGAAGAGAGAATATCCGGGGTGTGTGGGGTCTGTGATTACACTGGCCACTTCTCCCGAGGCAGCAGGAAGTGTAGACAGAGTCAATGGATGGGAGGCTGGTTTGTGTGATGGACAGGGCTACATTCACAACGCTTTGTAGTTCCTTGCGGTCTTGAGCAGAGTAGGAGCCCATACCAAGCGTGATACAACCAGAAAGAATGCTTTCTATGGCGTGTGGGTTAAAATCCCATCACGGCAGCTGCTGGAATTTAAACTAAATTTTAAATCTGGATTATAAAGCGGGTCTCAGCAATGGTGACCGTGACAACTTGCAATGATTGTGGTTAAAAACCCATCTGATTTGTCTCCTTGAGGGATGGAAATCTGCCATCCTTACCCGGTCTGGCTGACACGTGATTCCAGGCTCCAGCAATGTGGTCGACTCTTAACTGCCCCTCTGAAATATTGCTGAGAGAGACACTCAATCTAAAAGGGGCAATCAGGGATGGGAACCTCCAGCCCACGAAAGAATAAAGAAACAAAGTACTCAATGCATCTCAGCACAGGCAGTCGCTGCGACCAATCATTGTGTTGGGTAACAGGAACACACAGCAGTACAGTTCTTCCTTTAGGGCCTGGGTGGGATAGTTTTTGGTGCAGGCTCAATGGGCTGAATGACCTCCTTCTGCACTGTACTGATTATAGGATAGAGTTATAGAGCATGAAACCAGGCCATGCGGCCCAACCTGTTCATGCCGCTCTTCTTTTTAAACCCCTAAGCGAGTCCCAGTTGCCGCCATTTGGCCCATTTCCCTCTATACCCATTTTACCCATATAAATGTCTAAACGCTTTTTCAAAGACAAAATTGTACCTACCTCAACTATTACTTCAGGCAGCTTGTTCCAGACAATCACCACCCTGTGTGAAAAAATTGCTCCTCTGGACTCTTCTGTATCTCTCCCCTCTCATCTTAAACCTCTGTCCTCTTGTTTTAGACTCCCCGACCTTTGGGAAAAGATATTGACTATCTAGCTGATCTGCGCTCCTCATTATTTTATAGACCTCTATAAGATCACCCCTCAGCCTCTTACACTCCAGAGAAAAAGTCCTCGTCCATCCAGCCTCTCCTTTATAACGCAAACCTTTAAGTTCCGCTACCATCCTAGTAAATATTTTCTGCACTCTTTCTGGTTTATTAATATCCTTTCAAAAATATGGTGACCAGAACTGCACACTGTATTCCAAGTGTGGCCTTACTAATGTCTTGTACAACTTCAACAAGAAGTCCCAACTCCTGTATTCAATGTTCTGACCGATGAAACCAAGCATGCCAAATGCCTTCTTCACCACTCTGTCTACCTGAGACTCCACTTTCAAGGAGCTATGAACCTGTACCCTGAGATCCCTTTGTTCTGTAACTCCCCCCAGTGCCGCACCACTAACTGAGTAAGTCCTGCCCTGGCTCTATCTATCAAAATGTATACAGAACTGTACACAGGATGTGGGATATCTGAAGAATTGAACTTGCTAAAAGTTTCCATTTCAGTCCTTTAAATTTTCAAAGTGTCGAAAGATACAAAACCTTCTGATGTGGAGGACTATAGACGGTTAGACTTGGCAGCCATTCAATAATGCCATGTGGGATTTTGATATTGGCACGTTACATCTATCGAGAGAGTAGGCTGTGTGTGGTATCCCCACCCCCGCCACCCCGCACTTTTACATTTGACTGGGAACTAATCTCCCTAGGCTTATTCCATTCACAAAACTCCACAGAGAACAGCTGCAACAGCCTAGGCCTCCCTGTTTCCATTGCTAAAATTGGCTTCCTTTTCCCAGTGGGGAAACTATAAACAGTATTCACACAATGATGTGCAGTTGACAGAGAGAGAGAGAGACGGGCCTAAATCTCCATCTGTCCGCCGCGCTCAGCTGCTAGTTAGTTCACTGGTGCTGTCTCACTTTTCAGAAGAATTGAGAATCCCTATGGTGCAGTAGGAGGCCATTCGGCCCCATTCTGCTCCGACCACAATCCCACCTGGGCCCTATTCCCATAACCCCACATATTTACCCTGCTAAACCCCCCTGACACTAAGGGGCAATTTAGCATGGCCAATCCTCCTAAACTGCACATCTTTGGACATTAACGGGCAATTTAGCATGGCCAATCCACCCAACCTACACATCTTTGGACACGAAGAGATAATGTAACATGGCCAATCCTCCTAACCTGCACATCTTTGGACATTAAGGGGCAATTTAGCATGGCCAAGCCCCCTAAGCTACATATCTTGGACACTAAGAGGCAATTTAGCATGGCCAATGCACCTAAACAGCACATCATCGGAGTGCAAGAGGAAACCGGAGCACCCGGAACAAACCCACACAGACACGGGGGAGAACGTGCAGACTCCACACAGGCAGTGACCCAAGCCAGGAATCAAACCCAGGTCCCTGGCCCTGTGAGGCAACAGTGCTAACCACTGTGCCACCGTGCTGCCCTGGGAGATTGACTCAATGAACCATCTACTCCGCCTTGATGGCGGATGGACTTTCGCTCCATAACGGCGTGTGCTGCTGAGTCGGGGTTAGCTTTTAATGCCAGTCTGCTGCAATCTGACAAAACTGGTGCTGACAGGAAAGCAGCAATATCACACAAGAGCTCTCTTGGAGGCATTTGTTTTTTTTCTCAGAGAAAGCAGAAACTGAATTGGAAAGCTGTGGTTATTCTGATGTGTGACACAGTGGTGTTGACTGATGACTTGGCAGAGGGTTGCCTGGTGACTGTCGGGAAGCTGCGTGAGCTCAGCTGTAAGAGGTAGATTTCTGGGAAACATTGGGTATGGCATTACACTGGGAAGCAGCTTTGACCTCAGGAGTGGTAATGCATTGAATCAAAAGCGAAACACTTGTAAGTCGATCCAGTGTCCAAGACACTTAGTTCATTATCATCTAGCCCGAAATGTGCTTTGATCTATATCGCTCCTAATCTGTATAAGTGGGATCTCAGGCAAAATAGGATGGATTCCCAGCATGTCTGCTATGACTCTCACCAATTTTTACAGATGCACTGTAGAAAGTATCCTTTCCGGATGTATCACAGCTTGGTATGGCTCCTGCTCCAGCCAAGGCCACAAGAAACTACAAAATCTCATGAATAGAATCCTGACAGTGCAAAAGGAGGCCATTTGGCTCATCGAGTCTGCACCGACCAGAATCTCACCCATGCTCTATCCCCACAACCCCATGCATTTACCCTATCTAGACCCGTTGGCGCTAAGGGGCAATTTAGCTCAGCCAATCCACCGAAAGCCGCATATCTTTGAAGTGTGGGAGGAAACCGGAGCACCCGGAGGAAGCCCACGCAGACACGGAGAGAGAACGCGCAGACTCCACACAGACAGTGACCCCAGTTGGAAATCGAAACCGAGTCCAGGCGCTGTGAGACAGCAGTGCTAACCCAAGGTGCCACCATGCCAGCTCAATCCATCATGCAAACCAGCCTCCCATCCATTGACTCTGTCTACACTTCCTGCTGCCTCGGGGGAAAGGACCCCATGCACATACTCTCTTCCACGGCCGAAGCACATAACCAGTACATCTTTTGGAATGTGGGAGTCTTAGCCTGGATCTGTGGATGCAGAGGTATGACCACCAAGTCACCATCTCCCCCAGATCAGATCGTCACCATAGAATCCTTGATATTTACGCCACAGAAGGCGGTCACTCAGTCCAGCCCGTTGGGGCCAGTTGAAAAAGAGCTAACCGGCCTAATCCCACCACCCAGTTCTTGTTCCAAAAAAACCTGCAGCTTACAACACTTCAAGTCTATCACAGAATGCTGTCCTTTCATTCAGTGAGGGTTCCTGCCTCCACAATCCTTCCAGGTAGTGAATTCCAGATTCTCACTTTCTACTAAGAGTAGACACACTATCGGAGGGTCAGTGCTGTGGCAGCGTTGCACTGCGGGAGGGTCAGTGCTGAAGGAGCGCCGCACTGTCGGAGGATCAGCGCTGAGGGAGCGCTGCATTGTGGGAGGGTCAGTGCTGAAGGAGCGCCGCACTGTGGGAGGGTGAGTGCTGAGGGAACACTGCACTGTGAGGGGGTCAATGCTGAGGGAGTGTCACATTGTTGGAGGGGCCACCAGAAATGCTCCTCAACTGATCTTTTGATTTGATTTGATTTGATTTATTATTGTCACATGTATTAGTACACAGTGAAAAGTATTGTTTCTTGCACGCTATACAGACAAAATATACCATTAAAAGAGAAGGAAAGGAGAGAGTGTGCAGAATATGGTGTTACAGTCATAGATAGGGTGTAGAGAAAGATCAACTTAATGTTCCACGAGAACCTTCCACACACCTGACGAAGGGACACCGTTTCTGAAAGCTTGTGGGATTACTATCAAATAAACTGGTTGGACTCTAACCTGGTGTTGTCAGGCTTCTTACTATGTTTACCCAGTCCAAAGGCGGCATCTCTACATCACAGAGTGAGTTGGTGCAGACCTGATGAGCCGAATAGCCTCCTTTTGCACTGTGGGGAATCTATGAAGAAGCCACATGCCTTCTTAGCCAATCATACCTAATCTTGGTGTTTTCAGAGATCTGAAGACACGCACTCAAAAGTCCCACCAATCCTCTCAGCTTTTCTGCTAACCTTTCATTTGTTGCACATTCCCTTGTTTTGCTGACCTGGCCTTCATTCTCAAAGGCACTGCACTGTGAAAATCCCCCACACTCTGGCACCTGTTTGGGTACACTGAGGGGGAATTTAGCACCTAACCAGCACGTCTTTCAGATTGTGGGAGGAAACCGGAGCACCAGGAGGAAACCCACGCAGACACATGGAGAGTGAACACTCCACACAGACAGTGACTCGAGCCGGGAATCGAACCCGTGTCCCTGATGCTGTGAGGCAGTAGTGCTAACCCACTGCGCCGCCGAGATGTACCAGTTAATCAGCAGCCAGGAACGAATGACTGTCGCTCACAGTGTAATTCTGATTTGTGTAGCTGTCTTGCTGGACTGTCTGGCCCACAGGAAATAATCTTAGTGATCACGCAGCCCGGCGGTGTAATGGGAAGCACTCCAAGCCGCAAGCAGGGGAAGAATTCGGTACAAAATGCCTGCTCCTGCTTTCATCATCACTATGATCTCTCGTTCACCTGCGTGAATATTTGCTGGACCCTCTGACAGCTCTCGTACCATTTCCAGGATCTGCATCTGACTCTCCACCTGGGACTCTCACAAGGTTCACTGGTGTCCACATGTTTTACAATCAGTGGAAGTGGTGGGGGGGCGGGAGGGGAGGAGGGGGTGTTCCATAGAGACCACACTATAATTGTTTAAAAATTAAACTTCCGTTCACTGGTTTCCTCTTAATTACATGCTGGTTAGCCTGTGCTAAATTCTCCTGCAGTGTGATCTGAAATAGCGCCAGAGTATGGCGACCAGGGGATTTTCATAGTAACTTCACTGCAGTGTTAGTGTCAGCCCACTTGTGACTAATAAAGAAACGTTAACTTTAAATTGGCCATTGGATATTTCTCTGCACCTATTCTGCCTCATTAACCTGCACCATCCTTCCTCAATCTCACACATATGTTCTGTCTCATAGCTTGTCGCTCCTCACCTAATTTGCCATGAGGGAACTTTAACTTATTTGATTATCTTTCTCCTGTCTCTGCCCTGCCTCTCACAGCCGCACATTTTGAGATGTACGCACCAGTTGGAAGGGTGTGGGTTGGTGAAGAGACATAATATCTGCAAGATGTCACAAAGCTGACCTTCTCATTAAATCATAGAATCATACAATCCCCGCAGTGCAGGAGGACACCATTCGGCTCATCGAGCCAGCACCAAAAACACTCCCACCCAGGCCCTATCCCTGTAACGCCACATATTTACTCAGCTAATCTCTCTGATACTAAGGGGCAATTTAGCATGGCCAACCCCCCTAACCTGCACATCTTTGGACACTAACGGTCAATGTGGCATGGCCAATCCACCTAACCTATACATCTTTGGACAACAAAGGGCAATTTAGCATGGCCAATCCACCTAACCTACACATCTTTGGACACTAAGGGGCAATTTAGCATGGCCAATCCACCTAACCTACACATCTTTGGACACTAAGGGACAATTTAGCGTGACCAATCCACCAAACCCGTGGATCCATCCGATCTGCATATCTTTGGACACTTGGACCAATTTAGCATGGTTCAAGTTTATTTATCAATGTCACAAGTAGGCTTATATTAACACTACAATGAAGTTACTCTGAAAACTCCCTAGTTGCCACAATCCCGTGCCTGTTCGGATACACTGAGGGAGAATTTAGCACCTAACCAGTACGTCTCTCAGACTGTGGGAGGAAACCGCAGCACCCGGAAGAAACCCACGTAGACACAGGGATGGGGAGAACTTGCAGACTCTGCACAGGCAGAACACCCCAAGGCCGGAATCGAACCCAGGTCCCTGGAGTCATGAGGCAGGCAGTGCTAAGCAGATGCCGGAGGTCATTCGCTCCCTTCGGAATTGTTAATCAGCTGAAGACAATGCCTTCAGGAAAGAAAGCGGGGGTAAGAAAAGATTTCCGCGAATTAAATGTGCACCAAGTGTTTTGAGAACCAGGTCTGAGAAATCTCCCAGTCCCAGCAGCGAGCGCCGTCATCCTCCCTAACATCAGAACCATATGTAGACAGCCGCAAATAGCCTGATGCTCATCTTGTAATTCAGTTAACAATTTCTTAACAAGCGAAAATAAATGAAAATGTGAGTGGTGTTCTAAGGCATTCATTAGCATGTGTGAATATACTTCACAAAATTTTATGGAGATATAGGGAATCAGCCAGCTGTGCAGCAAAAATAATATAAAATTTAGTTTTACGCTCAGGCGCTTGCGTCTTGTTATTTGCTGAGTAGTTTATTCCATTATGCTCCAAAAAAAAGATAAAACTGCTTTCAGAATTCCTGAATTATAATTAGTGTTTGGAAGTTGAGTACGAGGCTGGGACAGGAGAACAATGTTACACAGCCAGTCAGAACATTCCTCCTCTCTGATCAGGGCAATGAGAGCAGCTCAGGCTAATGGGGTAAAAACCTGTTTCCGCTGCTTGGTAACCGGTTATGAGAGACTGACCAACCTCCAACCGGTGTTTCCCCATATTTATGTTGCCCAACCAGGTTGATGTTTCTGTGTATTGCTGAGGGAGCGCCAAACTGTGGGAGGGTCAGTGCTGAGGGAGCGCCGCACTGTGGGAGAGTCAGTGCTGAGGGAGCGCCACACTGTGGGAGGGTCGGTGCTGAGGGAGCGCCGCACTGTGGGAGCGTCAGTGCTGAGGGAGCACCGCACTGTGGGAGAGTCAGTGCTGAGGGAGCGCCACACTGTGGGAGGGTCGGTGCTGAGGGAGCGCCGCACTATGGGAGAGTCAGTGCTGAGGGAGCGCCGCACTGTGGGAGGGTCGGTGCTGAGGGAGCGCCGCACTGTGGGAGCGTCAGTGCTGAGGGAGCACCGCACTGTGGGAGGGTCAATTGGATCTGAATTGCGCCCAGATTCAGCAATTAGAATGAAAATGGTAAAAACCGGGCCCCAGCGCGTTTGTGTTGCCTCAGGTTTGGGGAGTTCAGAGTTGACACTGGCCGTAAGCGGGTTCCCCTTTAACCTGGAGTCTGAGATTAGAACTCACTGTTTGGAATGACTTGCAGTCTATGTGTACGCGTCTGAAAAGAGCTCCTCAAAATAAGTGGGCCATAAGCAGATACGCTAACTCCAGCTGCAGCTGACAAAGCCCACAGAAAGGGTGCTGCCAGAACAAGATAGGTCGGCAATTTATGTTGACAATTACAGGCAGCACAATGGGAAGTGTGTGCTCCTGCCACCAGCTTCACTTTTGTAAACACTCTCCCTCTGTGGGCTGAAATGAGTGTGGGCTCAAGTCCATCCGACTCAACTGCCTATAATTTGGCACCCAAAAGACCTGAGGATTGGAAGGCTGCTGCAGGGAGCAGGCACACTGCAGTGAAGCAGTGCGTGGTGTGAGCAAGATAGGCTATCAGCGCTGCAACAGATCCTGTCAACAGACAATGCCAAAGTGATGTACTAGAGTGAGTTCAGATCGCCAACAACCTGCCCTGCTCCCTCCACATCGACACTTTAACTAAGAAACCCCAACAACGCCTCTACTTTCTCAGAAGGCTCAGGGTGTCATGGTGGCACAGTGGGTTAGAATAGCTGCTTCGCAGCATCAGGGACCTGGGTTCAATTCCCGAGTTGGGTCACTGTCTGTGTGACACGTTCTCCCCGTGTCTGCGTGGGTTTCCTCCGGATGCTCCGGTTCCCTCCCACAGACCGAAAGACATGCTAGTTAGGTGCTAAATTCTCCCTCAGTGTAACCCGAGCAGGGGCCAGAGTGTAGCGACTAGGGGATTTTTCACAGTAACTTCATTGCAGTGTCAATGTAAGCCTACTTGTGACACTAATAAATAAACTTTACGCGACAATAATAAATTAAATCAATGGTTTCATGGTCATCAGTAGATTCTTAATTCCAGATTTTTTTTAATGAAATTCAGATTCCATGATCTGTCATGGTGGGATTCAAACACGGGTCCCCCAGAACAAAGTGGTACACAGGTTAGCGCTGCTGCTTCACAGCACCAGGGACGTGGGTTCAATTCCCGGCTTGGGTCACTGTCTGTGTGGCGTTTGCACGTTCTCCCCGTGTCTGCGTGGGTTACCTCCAGGTTTCCTCCCACAGCCTGAAAGACGTGCTGATTAGGGTGCTGAATTCCCCCTCAGTGTAACCCGAACAGGCATGTGACAGCTAGGAGATTTTCACCGTAATTTCATTGCAGTATTAATGTAAGCCTACTTGTGACCCAAACAAAGATATAAATTCTTAACTTTAAAACTTAAAATTTGACATGTCCCCTATGACTCTCACCAATTTTTACAGATGCACCATAGAAAGCATTCTTTCTGGTTGTATCACAGCTTGGTATGGGCTCCTGTTCTGTCCAAATCAATCACTGGATTCATGTTGACCAGATGTCAAGAATCAAATGGTGCAGTTTTTTTTTATTCGTTCATGGGATTTGACTTGATTTATTGTTGTCGCATGTATCAACATACAGTAAAAAATATTGTTTCTTGAGCGCTATACGACATAGCACACTGTTCATAGAGAAGGAAAGGAGAGAGTGCAGAATGTAGTGTTACAGTCATAGCTAGGGTGTAGAGAAAGATCAACTTAATGCAAGGTAGATCCATTCAAAAGTCTAACAGCAGCAGGGAAGAAGCTGTTCTTGAATCAGTTGGTATGTGACCTCAGACTTTTGTGTCTTTTTCCCCACGGAAGAAGGTGAAAGAGAGAATGTCTGGGGTGAGTGGGGTCCTTAATTGTGCTGGCTCTTTCTCCGAGGCAGTGGAAAGTGTAGACAGAGTCATTGGATGGGAGGCTGATTTTAGCGATGGATTGGGCTACATTCAGTTTTTGTAGTTCCTTGTGGTCTTGGACAGAGCAGGAGCCATCCCAAGCTGTGATACAACTGAGAAAGGATGCTTTCTACAACGCATTGGTTAAAAATTGCTGAGAGTCTTCGTGGACATGTTGAATTTTAATTTTTATTTATTAGTGTTACAAGTAGGCTTACATTGACACTGCAATCAAGTTACTGGAATCGGGAAAAGATGCTTTCTATGGTGCATCTGTAGCAGTTGGTGAGAGTCATAGCAGACATGCCAAATTTCCTTAATGTGAGATACTGGTGTTGGACTGGGGTAGGCACAGTAAGTAGTTTCACAACACCAGGTTAAAGTCCAACAGGTTTATTTGGTAGCATGAGCTTTCGCAGCACTGCTCCTTCATCAGGTGAGTGGAGAATCGGGTTCACAAACACGGCACATATAGACACAGACATAATTACAAGATAATGGTTGTAATATGAATCTTAACAGGTAATCAAGTCTTAAATGTACAGACAGTGTGAGTGTAGAGAGGGTTAAGCACAGGTTAAAAAGACGTGAAATGTCTCCATCCAGGACAGTTAATGAGATTTTGCAAGCCCAGGCAAGTCGTGGGGGTTACAGATAGTGTGACATGAACCCAAGATTCCAGTTGAGGCTGTTCTCATGTGTGCGGAACAGTTTCTGCTCAGTGACTCTGCGTTGTCGTGTGTTGTGAAGGCCGCCTTGGAGAACACTTACCGAAGATCAGAGGCTGAATTTCCTTGACCGCTGAAGTGTTCCCCAACAGGGAGAGAATACTCCTGCCTGGTGACTGTCGAGCGACGTTCATTCATCCGTTGTCGTAGCGTCTCCCAAATGCATCATGCCTCGGGACATCCTTTCCTGCAGCGTATCAGGTAGACAATGTTGGCCGAGTTCAAGTGTATGTACCGTGTACTGGTGGATGGTGTTCTCATGTGAGATGATGGCATTGTGTCAATGATCCGGCATATCTTGCAAAGATTGCTGTGGCAGGGTTGTGTGGTGTTATGCTCGCTGTTCTCCTGAAGACTGAGTAGTTTGCTGCAGGCAATGGTCTGTTTGTGGTTGCTCAGTTGTTTGAAGGCAAGTAGCGGAGTTGTGGGAATGGCCTTGGGAGATGTTTGTCTTCATCGATGACACGTTGAAGGCTCCGGAGAAGATGTTGTAACTTCTCCACTCCAGGGACGTACTGGATGACGAAGGATAGTCTGTCCACCATGTCCCGTGTTTGTCTTCTGAGGAGGTCGGTAAGGATTTTGGCTGTGGCATGTCGGAACTGTCGGTCGATGAGTCGACCGGCACATCCTGTTCTTACGAGGGTGTCGTTCAGTGTCTGTAGATGTCTGCTGCGATCTGAGCAGATCCTGTGTCTACGGGAGTCTTGTCCTTAGGGAATGACTTCTTTAATGTGTTTAGGGTGGAAGCTGGAGAAGTGGAGCATCGTCAGGTTATCTGTGGACTTGCAGTACAGTGAAGTGCTGAGGTGATCATCCTTGATGGAGATGCATGTGTCCAAGAATGCAACCGATTCTGGAGAATAGTCCATGGTGAGCACCCATGACTTGCCTGGGCTTCAAAATGTCACCAACTGTCGTGGCTTGAGACAATTCACACCTCTGTAACCTGTGATTAATCCTCTCTCCACTTACACTGTCTGTACCTGTAAAGACTTGATTACCTGTAAAGACTCGCATTCCAACCATCATCTTGCAATTGTGTCTGTGTCTATATATGCCGTGTTTGTGAAACCCAACTCTCCACTCACCTGATGAGGGAGCTCCGAAAGCTTGTGATTTCAAATAAACCTGTTGGACTTTAACCGGGTGTTGCAAGACTTCTTAGTGTGCAAATTTCCTTCGTGTCCTGGGAAACTAGAGGCATCGGTGAGCTTTCTTTACTATAAGTGTCAGTGTGGGGAATGAAGAAATGTCCAGTGCTGTGAAAGCTGAGTGCTGCGGTCTCTGAAGGCAAGTCTCAAAGCAAAGCTGCAGCGGTTGAGAGTACTGAGCCGCACTCGCACCTTTCGTGTTGAGCTCAGAAAGTACATTCTCGGCTGAGCTCTGGAGATTATTCGTTTTTGGACTGGAATTAAAACTGCGGCGTTAATCAGAGGAGAACAGTGGTAAATTTCTCATTACTTCTTGGTGATGCGATATCCTAATTCTTCTGCGCTGAGCACTTTGCGATGTTCAAGCGTGTCATTTAAATGTAAATGATGGCCATCAAAAGTGAACAAAGACACCGGGGTACTGCAGCACAATCTGTTCAAGGATAGTATGGAAACCAGAAGGAACAGCACATAAAGGAGGGTTCTCAGAGCCATGTTATTTATGAATCTGTTTCTTTGCGACCGTATCTTGGCATTGCTCCTATTACAGGGACAAAAAAAATTACCATTCTGATTCAAGTAAGTAATTTACATTTTAAGCAGTAATCATTTCATATTTTGAATTTGAAAGGATCTATCTCTGCATTGGGGTGGGCCAGTTGGCTCAGCTGGCTAGCCTGTGGTGTCTCCTTTAAAATTCTTTTTTTTGGGGGCACAGCACATATTGCCCATCCATAATTGACACCCCCCCCCCACCCCTCCCAAAAGAAAGTGATGGGTGAGCTGCCTTCTTGAAGCCGCTGCACCCATGGCGCTGTTACGGAGGGAGTTCCAGGATTTTCACCCCAGTGACAGTGAAGGAATGGCCAATACATTTCCAAGCCAGGATGGTGAGTACTTTCCTAGAATCATAAGCTCCCTTCAGCCAGTGCAGGAAGAGGCCATTCTGCACCGACTCTCCGAACGAGCATCCCAATCTCCGCCCAATCTCTATAATCCCGTACATTTAGTACGGCTAATCCCGCTAAGCTACACATCTTTGGACACTAGGGGGGCAATTTAGCATGGACAATCCATCTAATCTGCACATCTTTAGACACTGAGGGTCAATTTAACATGGTCAATCCACCTAACCTGCACATCTTTGGACACTAAGGGGCAATTTAGCATGGCCAATCTATCTGAGCTACACATCTTTGGACACCAAGGGGCAATTCAGCATGGCCAATGCACCTAACCTGAACATCTTTGGACATTAAGGGGCAATTAAGCATGGCCAATCCACCTAACCTGCACATTGTTGAACACTAAGGGGCAATTTAGCATGGCCAATCCGTCTAACCTGCGCATCTTTGGAGTGTGGGAGGAAGCCAGAACACTCATGCAGACAGGTGGAGAACGTGCAAACTGCATACAGACACAGGGCGATCATGAAAACTCCACACAGACAGTACCCAAGGCTCAGAATCAAATCCTGGTCCCTGGCATTGTGAAGCAGTAAGCTAACCACTGTGCCCCATGCCAGTTTGGTGGGGAACTTACCAGAGGTAGTGGTGTTCCCATGTGTCTGCTGCCCTTGTCCTGCTAGGTGGTAGAGGTGGCAGGATTGGAAGGTGCTGTTGAAGGAGTCTTGCTCACTTGTTGCAGTGTATTTTGTAGATAGTTCACACTGTTGTCCGCTGTGGTGGAGAGAGTGACTATTTCTGAATGGGGTGCTAGTCATTCAAGTTGCTTTGTCTTGAATGGTATCAAGCTTCATTTGACATCTTTATACTTTACATCATTCAATCCACATCCTGATGCATCACATTAAAGATCTCTTGTCTCCAAACTCCCTATTGCTGTGGGTAAAATGATTGTCACTGTCTACACCTGGACGCCAGAGGGCCTAAGAATTTTCTATTCTTTCCCTGTATTAATTTCAGAGAAACTGGAGCCAGCCAGTGTGCAAAAAATTTTTGAACACATTAATAAAAATGAAATGTTCGTGAAATAATCCATTTCTTCAGCTTGGGAGTTCTGGATGCCAATTATTATGCAGCCTTCTCAATCTGCACGTGCGCAGGTGAGGGTTTAGTGCAGACATTTCTGAGTCTTGTCACCAATATCGAGGCTGGAATCCTACCATTGTTCATGCCAGCCGGATATTCCCCAACCCGCTGCAGTGAAGGGAGGTTCATCTGCATGAAGGGCAGGTCAGATCACACCCTCAGTACTTCAACAAAAACATTCTTTGACAACACTGAAGTAATCAGATTTTGGTAAAGGAAGAATTGTATTTAAACAACCTCAAGAACCACCCCCCTCAGCTCCAACCCCACCCCCAACCCTCTAACCCCCACCAAGCCAATCAACACACCTCCCCAAAGTACTTTACAGACACTGGGAGTCTGTGCAGACTCCGCATAGACTGACTCAAACCAGGATCGAGCCCAGGACCCTGGCACTTGGGGGGACAATTTAGCATGGCCAATCCACCTAAACTGCTCATCTCTGGACACTAAGGGGCAATTTAGCATGGTCAATCCACCTAATCCGCTCATCTCTGGACACTAAGGGACAATTTAACATGGCCAATCCATCTAACCTGCACATCTTTGGACACTAAGGGACAATTTAGCATGGCCAATCCACCTAAAGCACACATCTTTAGAGTGTAGGAGAAAACCGGAGCACCTGAAGGAAACCCACACAGGCATGGGGAGAATGCGCAAACCCCACAGACAGTGGCCCGAGGCCAGAATTAAACACTGGAGTTGTGAGGCAGCAGTGATAACCATCTATTTCCAGAGGAAAAAAAACACTATAGGTTCCTGATAAATATTTCTTTCACATTCAATGTCTATTTTCAAAGGGCAGTTCTATTACAGCCTTTATATAGTGTAGTAGATTGTAAAGTGATAGCTACAAGAGAGAAATGGACAATTTGTGGATGGGAGTCGTATTTTCCCCAGTAGCTGAGTAAGTACAGGACTGCAGAAACCACAGCATCAATCTCTGCAGGTGGTCCAAATGCTCAGGCCAGTCACAAGCAGAATAAAATGGCAGTCGGCACTCTATCAGAGGCCAGTGTTTACCTGGTTGTTCCAAAGACATGACAGAAAGCTACTTTTACGGGGAAGTTATTAATTTACAGCAACGTTGCCAAAGTCAGGACAAGAAATAGCACAACTTCCTACACCATTTCAGAGGGCATTTAAGAGTCAACCACATTGCTGTGGATCTGGAGTCATATGTAGGCCAGACTAGGTACAGATTTCCTTCCCTAAAGGGTACTGGTGAACCAAACGCGTGTCTATTTTGTTATCTCCAATATATTTTATTGAATTCAAATTCCACCTTCTGCAACTGTGAATACAAACATCATCCCCAAATCATTCCCCTGGATTGCTAGCCCAGTGACAATCCCATTTACGCCACCATCTCCTACATGCTCAATCATCATAATACAAATTCACTCAAAAAAAAAGATGATTTCAAATCTTATAGAGTTAATGTTAAAGGGCAAAGAATAAAACAGCACAGGAACAGGCCCTTCGGTTCACAGAGCCTGAGCCCATACGCCTATTCCATCCCTCTGTTTGCCTCCCACTCATGCGTCTAACAAGATACACGTTGAATGTTGTTAACGTGTCTGCTTCCACCACCCCCTCTGGCAGCGTGTCCCAGGCACCCACCACCCCCTGCGTGAAAAACTTTCCCCGCACATCTCCGCTAAACTTTCCCTCTCTCACCTTAAACTTGTGCCCTCTTGCAGTCGATTCTTCCACGCTGGGGATAAAAGTCTATGACTATCCACCCTGTCTATACCTCTCATAATGTTATAGACCTCTATCAGATCTCCTCTCAGCCTCCATCTTTCCAGTGAGAACAATCCGAGTTTATCCAACCTCTCACCTAAAACCCTCCAGACCAACATCCTGGCAAAAGAAAGAATGCTGGAAAATCTCAGCAGAACAAAATTGGCTTCTTGATAGAAGCCAGGGTGGTTGTAGAGAGTTGTTTTTCAAACTGGAGGCCTGTGACCAGCAGTCTGCCTCAGGAATCAGTGCTGGATCCAGTTATTGCTCATTTATATTAATGATTTGGGTGAGAATTTAGGAGGCATGGTTAGTAAGTTTGCAGATGATACCAAGATTAGAGGCATAGTGGACAGTGAAAAAACTTAACTCTGGTTGCAACGGGATCTTGATCAATTGGGCCAGTGGGCTGACGAATGGCAGATGGAGTTTAATTTAGATAAACGCGAGGTGATGCATTTTGGGAGACTGAACCAGGGCAGGACTTACTCAGTTAATGGTAGGGCATTGGGGAAGAGTTACAGAACAAAGAGATCTAGGGGTACAGGTTCATAGCTCCTTGAAAGTGAAGTCACAGGGGGACAGAGTGGTGAAGAAGGCATTCGGCAAGCTTGGTTTCATTGGTCAGAACATTGAATATAGGACTTGGGATGTCTTGTTGAAGCTGTACAAGACATTGGTAAGGCCACACTTGGAATACTGTGTACAGTTCTGATCAGCCTGTTATAGAAAAGGTATTATTAAACTAGAAAGAGTGCAGAAAAGATTTACTAGGATGCTACCGGGACTTGATGGATTGAGTTATAAGGAGAGGCTGGATAGATTGGGATTTTTTTTCCCTGGAGCGTAGGGGGCTCAGGGGTGAGCTTATAGAGGTCTATAAAATAATGAGGGGCATGATCAGCTAGATAGTCAATATCTTTTCCCAAAGGTAGGGGAGTCTAAACCTAGAGGGCATAGGTTTAAGGTGAGAGAGGAGAGATACAAAAGGCTTCTACAGGGGCAATTTTTTCACACAGAGGGTCGGGAACAAGCTGCCAGAGGTAGTAGTAGAGGCGGGTACAATTTTGTCTTTTAAAAAACGTTTAGACAGTTACATGGGTAAGATGGATATAGAGGGATATGGGCCAAACGTGGGCAACTGGCATTAGATTAGGGGTTTAAAAAAAAGGGCGGCATGGACACGTTGGGCCGAAGGGCCTGTTTCCATGCTGTAAACCTCCAGGACTTTAGGTCTGACAGCATCTGTAAGGAGAGAAAAGAGCTGACATCTCAAACCCAGATGACTCTTTATCAAAGCTTTTAGCAGATTCCAGCATCCGCAGTAATTTGCTTTTATCCTGTGCTGAGCCCTACTCATCAAGTAATTTAAGCTATTTTAATAGTTTAAAGTTTATTTATGAATGCCACAAGTAGGTTTACATTAACACTGCAGTGAAGTTACTGTGAAAATCCCCTAGTTGCCGCACTCTGGCAACTGTTTGGGTTACACTGAGGGAGAATTTAGCATGGTCAATGCACCCTAACCAGATGTCTTTCAGACTGTGGGAGGAAACCGGAGCACCCGGAGGAAACCCACGCAGACACAGGGGAGAACGTGCAAAAACCACACAGATAGCGGGAATCGAACCCAGGTCCCTGGCACTGAGGCAGCAGCGCTAATTACTGTGCCACCATTCCACCTCTATAGATCATAGAATCCTTACAGTGCAGAAGGAGACCATTCGGCCCATCGAGTCTGCACCAACAACAACCCCACCTAGGCCCCAACCCTGTAACCACACATATTTACCTCGGTAATCCCTCTAACCTACGCATCCTGGGGCAGAAAGGGGCAATTTAGCATTTCAATCCACCCTAACCTGCACATCTTTGGAGTGTGGGAGGAAACCCACGCAGACACAGGGAGAACGTGCAAACTCCACACAGACAGTGACCCAAGGCTGGGAATCGAACCTGGCTCCCTGGTGCTATGAGGTGAGTAGTGCTAACCCACTGTGCCACCGTGCTGCCTGCACATCTTTGGAGTGTGGGAAGAAAGTGGAGCACCCGGAGGAAACGCACGCAGACACGGGGAGAACGTGCAAACTCCACACAGACAGAGACCCAAGGCTGGGAATCGAACCCAGATCCCTGGCGTTATGAGGCGAGCAGTGCTAACCCACTGTGCCACCGTGCCGCCCGCACATCTTTGGAGTGTGGGAGGAAAGCGGAGCACCTGGAGGAAACTCACGCAGACATGGGGGGAGAACATGCACACTCGCACAGACAGTGACCCAAGCCGCGAATTGAACCAGTGACCCTGGCGCTGTGAGGCAGCACTGCTAGCCCACTGTGCCACCCTTATAGATAATAGATATCAGGGACTACAATTAAACACAGCAACAATAGCAGCCAGAAGAAAGGGTAGTCAGAGCGAACAAAGCTAAACACTAAGAGAGGGCCAAGAATTTACCTACTTGCGAGAAAACTACACAGAAGTCAATCTGAAAACTGCTGGCAGTGTTGTTTTCTTTGTGGCACTGCTACTTTTGTGGTACATTTTCTTTTGTCCTTCACACCCTGAGGTTCTGGAAACTTCCACTGCAACAAAGGCAGGAAAAGCACAACCTGATGTGAAACAAAGAAGGCTGAAGGAGCAGTCACAGGTCAGCTAATCTTTAGGACACGGCTGGGACTCGTCCTCCAAAGGCTTGTCTCTGTCTCTTGCCTCATTGCACTGACAGACAGAAAGCCTTTTAGTGCACAGTCAGCTAATGACTCTTCTACATGCCGGGACAGGATACCACTGCGAACTTATTTCAGCTGGGTCAGTGGAAGGAATATGAAAACCCAGCATCTAAACGCACTTAAGATGCTTGTATATTGATGTTGGAATTGACACCCTGGCATGGTACTTAAGGACAGAGTGCTGACTCTTCTGCACTGCTCTCCTCGCTAACCAGGGTGGCAGCAATCCACAGAAGGGCAAAGGCAAAAGAATCCTTTTATTTTTGCTGCTTTATATACCTGCAGGCAAGGATGCAGAAAAGTCAGGTCTTCAGTATCAAAAGCATAGAATTGGATAGAGTCAGAGAGGTTTACAGCATGGAAACAGGCCCTTCGGCCCTACTTGTCCATACCGCCCTTTTTTTAAACCCCTAATCTAATGCCAATTGCCCATGTTTGACCTATATCCCTCTATTCCAATTTTACCATGTCACTGTCTGAATGCTTTTCAAAAGACAAAATTGTACCCGCCTCTACTACTACCTCTGGCAGCTCATTCCAGACACTCACCACCCTCTGTGTGAAAAAAATTGCCCCTCTGGACACGTTTGTATCTCTCCCCTCTTGCCTTAAACCTATGCTCTCTAGTTTTAGACTCCCCTACCTTTGGGAAAAGATATTGACTATTTTAAAGTTTATTTATTAGCATCACAGGTAGGCTTACTGCAAAGAAGTTACTGTGAAAATCCCATAGTCGCCACACTCCAGTATCTGTTTGGGTACACTAAGGGAGAATTTAGCACGGCCAATGCACCCTAACCAGCACGTCTTTCGGATTGTGGGGGGAAACCGGAGCACCCAGAGGAAACCCACACAGGCTCAAGGAGAAGATGCAGATTTTGCACAGACAGTGACCCAAGCTGGGAAATTGAACCCGGTTCCCTGGAGCTATAAGGCAGCAGCGCTAACCCACTGAGCCACCTGTTCAGGTACAGAGGGGGAGAATTTAGCATGGCCAATGCACCCTAACCAGCACGTCTTTCAGACCGTAGGGGCAACTGTTCAGAAGGAAACGTACTTATTTTCAACTCCTGAAACAAATAAACTGGCCAGAACGCCAATGCCGCAACCTATCCTTTAGAAGTCCTTTAGGCTTATATTTAACACCCTTAAACATGCTCTTGGAAATCTGACTGCGATGTCAAAACACAGTCCCAGTCGACCTAAAAGTTGTTTGAACCTTCAGATCATTTCTGAAGAACATAAAATAAAAGACTTAAGCTCAGCAGTTTAAAACGTCCGTGTGATGGATTGGGGACCAAGCCTAACTGTCGGACATACATCAACATTTTATTCCCAACCTTTACATCAGTGAGTTGGGCACACTGCAGATAAAGTAAAATGTCTGCATGGACAACATAATTGCATCTGAAAAGCAAGCCCCACAAGCCACGCCGGTTCAGCCTGCTCATCACTGTGCTGACTTTGAAAAACCTTTCCTAATTAAATGATTTGATTTGATTTATTGTTGTCACGTGTACTGGGATAAAGTGAAAAGTATTGTTTCTTGTGCGCTATACAGACAAAGCATACCGTACATAGAGAAGGAAAGGAGAGGGTGCAGAATGTAGTGTTACAGTCATAGAACACTACAACACAAACAGGCCCTTCAGCCCACAAGTTGCGCCGATCACATCTATACCTACCAAGCCATGTCATAGCTAGGGTGCAAAAAAAGATTAACTTAATGCAAGGTATAACCATTCAAAAGTCTAATAGCAGCAGGGAAGAAACCGTTCTTCAGTCAGTTGGTAATGACCTCAGACTTTTGTATCTTTTTCCCGACGGAAGAAGGTGGAAGAGAGAATGTCCGGGGTGGGGGATCCTTAATTACGCTGGCTGTTTTGCCGAGGCAGCGGGAAGTGTTGACAGAGTCAATGGATGGGAGGCTGGTTTGCGCGATGGATTGGGCTACATTCACGACCTTTTCTAGGTCCTTGCGGTCTTGGGCAGAGCAGGAGCCCATACCAAGCTGTGATACAACCAGAAAGGATGCTTTCTGTGGTGCATCTGTAAAAGTTGGTGAGAGTCGGAGCAGACTTGCCAAATTTCCTTAGTCTTCTCAGTCCTTACCGGCAACTGCGAATGCTCTCCAGGGTCATCTTCTAACGGAGCGTGGAAAGTAGTTCACTCTCATGACCCCCTCCTCGGCACCCCTCCCTCTTCAAGGACAAGTGGGATACCCTCGTATCCAATCTCATATTAGGTCCAAAGCTGGTGTTACATCTGAGAAAGAAAGGAACAGGACTAGGCCATTCAGCCCCTCGAGCCTGCTCCGTCATTCAGTAAGATCGTGGCTGATCTGTGGCCTAACTCCACTGTACCTGCCCTCGGCCCATACCCCTTGATATACCCTGCTCAATAAAAGTGTCTATCGCAGACTCAAACCATCAGCATCCACTACCATTTTTCGGGAAGAGAGTTTCTAACCTCTCTGCTTGTGGGAGTGTTTCTTTAACATCTCTCCTGAATGGCTTGATCCTAATTTTTCAGATGGTGGCCCCAGGTTCTAGAACCTTCATGATGTGGAGATACCAGTGTTGGATTGGGGTAAACACAGTAAGAAGTCTCACAACACCAGGTTAAAGCCCAACAGGTTTATTTGGTAGTAAACGCCACTAGCTTTCAGGATTTCCCCTTTTGTCAGGTGAGCAAACCCCACAAGCTTGTGGTGTTTCCTACCAAAACACAGTCCCAGTTGACCTAAAAGTTGTTTGAACGTTCAGATTATTTCTGGAGAACATAAAAAAAAGACTTAAGCTCAGCAGTTTAAAATGTCCGTGTGATGGATTGGGGACCAAGCCTAACTGTCAGACATACATCAACATTTTATTCCCAACCTTTACATCAGTTGGACTTTAACCTGGTGTTGTGAGAATTCTTACTGTCTAAAACCTTCAACCAGTGGGAACAGTCCATCTTTATCCACTGTGCCCTTCCCAGTAAAGCATAAGGCACAATGCGCGAGCCTCAACCGCCTCACTTGGCAGTGCATTCCAGGCCCCCACCACCCTCTGTGTAAAAAAACTTCCCCCGCACATCTCCACTGAACCCTTCTCATCTTATATTGAGCTTCCAAGAGGATACTAGTTCAAGGTAAGGGGGGAAAGACATTCTGAAAGATGTGCAGGTTAAGTGCATGGACCCAAACAGGCGCCAGAGTGTGATGACGAGGGGAATTTCACAATAACTTCATTGCAGTGTTAATATAAGCCTTACTGGTGACTGAAAAATAAACTTTAACTTTTAAGTTTCAGTGGAGATGTGCGGGGAAGTTTTTTTACGCAGAGAGTGGTGGGGCCTGGAATGCACTGCCAATTGAGGTGGTTGAGGCAGATACATTAGCCACATTTAAGACTTATTTAAGTTAAAGTTTATTTATTAGTCACAAGGAAGGTTTACATTAACACTGCAATGAAGTTACTGGGAAATTCCCCTGGTTGCCATATTCCAGCACCTGTTCGGGTCAATGCACCCTAACCAGCACGTCTTTCAGACTGTGGGAGGAAACTGGAGCACCTAGAGGAAGCCCACGCAGACTCAAGAGAACATGCAGACTCCACACAGACAGGGACCCAAGGTGTGGGAGGAAACTGGAGCACCCAGAGGAAACCCATGCAGACACGGGGAGAAGAACGTGCCAACTCTACACAGACAGTCACCCAAGCCAGGAATCGAACTCGGGTCCCTGGCGCTGTGAGACCATGATGTGGAAATGTTGGGGTAAGCACAGTAAGAAGTCTCAAAGCACCAGGTTGAAGTCCAACACTTTAACCTGGTCTTGTGAGACTTCTTGCTGTGAGGTAGCAGTGCTAACTACCATGCTGTGAACCCCCCCCTTTTTTTTGGATCTGGAGAGGCACATGAACAGACAGGGAAAGAGGGATACAAGTGGTTGGTCTAGCTAGGACAAGGCGATTGGCACAGGCTTGGAGGGCCGAAGGGCCTGCTCCTGTCCTCTGTTCTTTGCAACACTAAAGTACATCGCTGCCACTCAGTGGCAGCCGGGCCAGCAATTTCTTTTAACGTGGGTCCTTCAGCTAGAATAACTAATCAGTTAACTCTTCACAAATAATAGGTCCCTTGTTAACATTCTAATACTGCAATGCTTAAAAGCCTGAATATACTCCTTTTAATGCTAGCAATAGATTTATGCTGTTTACAGATTTATGTCATGGATTCAATGACTGCGAGGTCAACTGCACTTTTTGCTTCCTGAATTATAAATTATCACCCTATTATTTTGTAGGGTTTAATATGCAAGCTTTTTTTTTGAAAAGCCCGAGATAAATAAATGATCCGGTTGGCTGAGTTGTAATGGATTGCAGCAGCCAGACTGGGGGAGAAAATGGCAGGCGCAAATGTTGACAGCTGATATAAGGTCAAACCTTAAGGTCTCACAGTTTCCCTTTCATCCCCTTAAAGTGTGAGGTCACTTAGTTATATATATTTTATGATTGAAATTTGTCCAGGGCTCAGCTAATGACTTTCCATCATAAGTGAAAGATTTACAGCCCCCCGGATCAATAAATGCCGAAATGTGCGTAGGAGATCCAAGCATATAATTCTTCCCAGGCCCCATTCGTTATTTCATTACTGCTGCAAAAAAGCTGCAGTGTTATTGCTGTGGCGATATTTATTTATCCAACAGTAGCTGATGTTAATTTTACTGCCCTGATTCCATAAGTCATGACAGCACGGTGGGAAACTATCGGTCGAATAATTGATATCTGGGCGCGATTACAAGCTAGTAATCTGACTAAACAATTCGGGTGACATCGCCGTCCCAGAATCGAAGGACTCTTTTCCCCCCTGACGATTTCACAGTGCGTTTATAAT
Source organism: Carcharhinus amblyrhynchos (assembly GCF_965287045.1). Classification (NCBI taxonomy): domain Eukaryota; kingdom Metazoa; phylum Chordata; class Chondrichthyes; order Carcharhiniformes; family Carcharhinidae; genus Carcharhinus; species Carcharhinus amblyrhynchos. The sequence goes on from NW_027649795.1 coordinate 1,537,480, forward strand.
CTGTCAATTCTCTGCCTTCCTCTGTGAGAACTGTTGTTGAGATAGAAATGGTCGAGAACTTCAGGTTTTTAGATGTCTGGATCACTAAAAACCTGTCCTGGTCCCCTCCACACCGACAACCTGTCCTGGTCCCCTCCACACCGACAACCTGTCCTGGTCCCCTCCACACCGACAACCTGTCCTGGTCCCCTCCACACCGACAACCTGTCCTGGTCCCCTCCACACCGACAACCTGTCCTGGTCCCCTCCACACCGACAACCTGTCCTGGTCCCCTCCACACCGACAACCTGTCCTGGTCCCCTCCACACCGACAACCTGTCCTGGTCCCCTCCACAACAACAATCTGTCCTGGCCCCTCCACACCAACCACCTGTCATGAATGTAGCCCAGTCCATCTTGCAAACCAGCCTCCCATCCATTGACTCCGTCTACACTTCCCGCTGCCTCGGGAAAAGCAGCCAGCATAATTAAGGATCCCACGCACCCTGGACATTCTCTCTTCCACCTTTTTCCTTCAGGAAAAAGATACAAAAGTTTAAGGTCACGTACTGAATCAAGAACAGCTTCTTCCCTGCTGCCATCAGACTTTTGAATGAACCTATCTCGCATTAAGTTGATCTTTCTCTACACCCTAGCTGTGACTGTAACACTACATTCTGCACCATCTCATTTCCTTCTCTGTGAATGGTATGCTTTGTCTGTATAGCACGCAAGAAACAATACTTTTCATTGTATGCTAATACATGTAATACAATAATAAATTGAAATCAAGTCAAAATCAGTCACCCACTGGGCATCTCGTGCAGTGACAACAGGGTGGAGGGACCCAGGTTCGATTCCCAGCTTGGGTCACTGTCTATGCAGAGTCTGCATGTTCTTCCCCCTGTGTCTGCATGGGTTTCCTCCGGATGCTCCAGTTTCCTCCCACAGTCTGAAAGATGTGCTGGTTAGGGCACATTGACCCGAACAGGTGCCAGACTGTGGCAACTAGGGGAATTTCACAGTAACTTCATTGCAGTGTTAATGTAAACCATACTTGTGTGACTAATAAATAAACTTTACACTTTAGCACCAGAGAGAGAGGTGGAGAAAAAACAACTTCGTTAAATTCTCACTGAAAATGTCCACGGAGCGAGCAAATAATTAGAAGAGTGTGCGGAAAATGTGTTGCTACCTTTCTTCGGAGTTGAGAGTTACGAGCTCTTCATAAGAAGCCGTAATCCCGCCTTTATCAGTGCAATATATCAGGATTTATAATTAAACGCGTGAGACTTGCGCATTTGTGTCTATTTCATCATGAAAAACATTTGCTTTTTTGCGAGGAGTTAATAACGAGGTCATGGACTGCAACAGCCGTGCAACAGGCAAGAATTTAATTCAATATCTGTTCGGCAAGGTAGTTAATTTAAAACTCATCAATCCTAATTTGTTATGCAGTTATGCTCCCATGTCAAACAAGGTGAACATGCGCACACAAAAAAAACACCCAGATTTTATGCGCAAGAAAAAAATAAATTGCTTGTGGTTAGAGGGAACAAATTTTAGGCAGCTTAGTTTGAGTATTGGTTTCAGGGACCAGGCCTCAAAAAGAATGCTGTCGTGCTTTCACAATCTGAAGTCATTATTTCTGTTGGAGGCGCATCTCAAGTCTCCAGTACAAACCCTGAAGGCTTATTTGTGATGCTACAGCAGATCACATCGCGTCGTGTTGAGAGGATGAAAAGGAATATTTGTAATAACACACTAAAATTAGATTGCTGTGGCAAATAACGATGTGACAATCCTAGCAGCCGTGGTACAAAGGATAATGTTTCACCAGATCAGGGTGAAGGGAATTGCTTCTTGTGCTTTATTTCTCTCCCCGCTCCCGTTCATGACTGAAAAATGTTCGCAATAACATGCTGGCAAGGGAACATCCCAGGAACCAGTGGCTTCTGATTCGGCTTTCATAGAATCCCTGCAGTGCAGAAGGAGGCCATTCAACCCATCAGGCCTGCACCCCACAACTACCCCACCCAGTCCCTGTCCACATTATCATAGAATCATAGAATCCCTACAGTGCAGGAGAAGGCCATTCGGCCCATCGAGCCTGCACCAGCCACGATCCCACCCAGGCCCTGTCGCCATAACACCACGCATTTACCCTTCTAATCCCTACTGGCTTACAAAAGTAAAAGTTTATTTATTAGTCACAAATAAAGCTTACATTAACGCCACAATGAAGTTACTATGAAATTACCCTAGTCGCCACACTCTGGCATCTGTTCGGGTCAATCCATCCGAACCAGCACGGCTTTCAGACTGTGGGAGGAAGCCGGAGCACCCGGAGGGAACCCATGCAGACACGGGGAGAACGTGCAGACTCCACACAGACAGTCACCCAAGGTGGGAATTGAACCCAGGCCCCTGGCGTTGTGAGGCAGCAATGTTAACCACTGTGCTACCATGCTTTTGCAGAGAACATCAAACTTAGAACACAAGAAGAAGCCATTTGCCTAGACAGTTCACACCAGTATTTCTCCTCCATCTAAGCCTCTACTCCCCCATTACTTCATAGAATCCCTACAGTGCAGAAGGAAGCCATTCACCCCATCAAGTCTGCACCATCCACAACTCCAGCCAGGCCCTATTTCCGTAATCCTGTGCATTTACCCTGGCTAACCCCCCCGAGACGAAAGGGGAATTAGCATGGCCAAGCCACCGAACCTGCACATCTTTGGACTGTGGGAGGAAAGATGTCCACAGATGTGTGGGTTAGGTTGGCTGGCCATATTAAATTGACCACAGTGTCAGGGGATTACCAGCATAAATATGTGGGATGATAAGGATTAAGGAATAAGGATTGTGGTCGGTGCAGACTTGATGGACCTAATGGCCTCCTTCTGCACTGTAGGGATTCTATGATTCTGTGAAACCAGAGCACCCGGAGGAATCCCACACAGACATGCGGAAAACGTGCAGACTTGGCACAGACAACGACCCGAGGCGGGAGCTGAACCCCGGTCCTGTCGCAGTGAGACAGCAGTGCTAACCACTGTGCCGCCATGGCGCCCACAGTTTTGCCTGTGTTTTCAGGACGCCAAGGAAATTGTTATGTCTGCCATGACTCTCACCAACTTTTACAGATGCACTACAGAAAGCATTCTTTCTGGTTGTATCACAGCTCGGTCTGGGCTCCTGCTCTGCCCAAGACCGCAAGGAACTACAAAAGGTCGTGAATGTAGCCCAATCCATCACACAAACCAGCCTCCCATCCATTGACTCTGACTACACGTCCCGCTGCCTCGGCAAAGCAGCCAGGATAATTAAGGACACCACACACCCCGGACATTCTCTCTTCCACCACCTTCCTTCGGGAAAATGATATAAAAGTCTGAGGTCACGTACCAACCGACTCAAGAACAGCTTCTCCCCTGCTGCTGTCAGACTTTTGAATGGACCTACCTCGCATTAAGTTGATCTTTCTCTACACCCTCGCTGTGACTGTAACACTACATTCTGCACCTTCTCCTTTCCTTCTCAGTGAACAGTATGCCTTGTCTGCATAGCGCACATGAAAGACTACTTAAAGTTTATTTAATAAGTCACAAGTAAGGCTTTACATTAAAACTGAATGAAGTTACTCTGAAATTGCCCAATACTTTTCACTGCATACGAATACATGTGACAATAATAAATCAAATCAGATCAAAATCAACCCAGCTAGCATGGATATAAAGGTGAGATGCAGCTCCAGGCGAAACTTGCTTTTATATGATGACTGTAGATATTTGATTAAACTTTGCTCTGTCCTTACCAGACAGACTTGGAACCGGGGAGGGGTGTGGGCAGCAATGGGTAAGAGTGCAGCAGAGGGCAACCGGAAAGGAGAGGTGCATGGCAGACATGAGGAGCTGGGGTAGATGGTGGGATCAGTGTATGTGACAATAATAAATCAAATCAAATCAAATAACTAAGTTTTATGCCATCATTACCAAATCAAACACCGTAGGGGGAAATAAAAGCGAATTACGGGGCGGCACAGTGAGTTAACACTGCTGCCTCACAGCGCCTGGGACTTGGGTTCAATTCCTGGCTTGGATCACCGTCTGTGGGGAGTTTGCAGGTTCTCCCTGTGTCTGTGTGGGTTTCCTCTGGGGTGCTCCGGTTGCCTCCCACTGTGTGAAAGACGTGCTGGGTTAGGATGCATTGACCTGAACAGGTGCTGCCGGAGTGTGGGCGACTGGGGGAATTTCACAGTAACTTCATTGTAGAGTTAATGTAAACCTACTTGTGACACTAATAAAAAAAATTACTGCGGATCCTGGAATCTGATACAAAAACAGAAAATGCTGGAAAATCTCAGCAGGTGTGAGGAAGAGTGTATCCTGACTTGAAACGTTGGCTCTATTCACTCTCCACAGTTGGAGGGACAAAAATGAGAAAACATTGGAAACATTTGGTGCTGGGAACAGGCAAGGCAATACTTTAGATGCTTCAGAGCAGCTCTGATGGTGGGCCTACCCCTGACATACTAACAGGCCTATTCTCTCTTCTATGTTAATCACAGAATCCTACAATGCAGAAGGAGGCCATTTGGCCCATCGAATCTGCACCGACCGCTGTTAGAATGTAACCGGTGACAACTTTGCATTGGATGTAACGTGACCAATGGGAACAAGCTGTAAGGGTCAGCTGACCCAGTAAACCATGGAACGAATGACACAGGAAGGGATGCAATAGTCAGCTGACCATCTGATTCACCATAAATAAGGAACTATGTGGAGTTGCAGAGAGCTTGGAGTGGCCCAGAGTGGGGCCCCAATTTTGGAGTAATTTATAAGTTGGAGTAAATTTTGTTGTACTTTCATTTGCTGCATTTTGAGTAGTTCCTTCTGAAGCAACAACCACAATCCCATGCAGGCCCTATCACCATAACCCCATGCATTTACCCAAGCGAGTCCCCCTGACACTAAGAGGCAATTTAGCATGGCCAATCCATCTAACCGGCACATCTTTGGACACAGAGGGGCAATTTAGCACAGCCAGTCCACCTAACCCACACATCTTTGGATACTAAGGGGCAATTTAGCATGGCCAATCCACTTAACCTGCACATCTTTGAACACTAAGGGGCAAATTAGCATGGCCAATCCACCTAACCTGCACATCTTTGGACACTAAGGGGCAATTTAACATGGCCAATCCATCTAACCTAAATATCTTTGGAGTGTGGGAGGAAACTGGAACACCCAGAGGAAACCCACGCAGACACGGGAAGAACGTGCAGACTCCTCACTGACAGTGACCCAAGCCGGGAATCGAACCCGGGTCCCTGGCATTGCGAGGCAGCAACACTAACCACTGTGCCGCTCCCAACTCTGCTTCCAGCATTTTCTGTTTGTGTTTCTCCTGTTGTGGTGGTGCGGAGGGAAAGAGAGAGAGAAACTACAAATATGAGTGAGTCAGTAATAAATGCAGTAGGGAATTCAGGAGAAACTTTTTAGCATCTGCTAGTTTTTTTTTGCTGACTATTTTTACACTTGGAGGGTTGTTTTGTTTCTCAGTGCACTGCAAGGTGGGGCTGTGAGAGCACAAAGCAGGTGACATGAAAAGCACACGTGACATATGGATTAGGGGGAGGTCTGTGAGCAATCTCTGGATGTATTATCACCGCAGTTCGCTGTCTTAACCTCAGCAGATCGATGCAGTGACAAGTACTTATCGGATTAGTTACATTTATTAACTGTGCGTATAATCTATTTCTTAATGCCCTTGCTTTATCCCAAAGTTTAGATTTAGGAGAAAACAACTCACTTGGTGGCAATTATCTTTTGCACCTTCACAACATGCTGCCCGCCCTATCATCTTTACCAAGTATGTCAACTGTTCGCCCTTGTCAAAGTCCATCACATTTCACATAGCCAACTGGAGTCTCAAGGCATGTCACTTTGGAAGGCGGAATGGTGACAAAGACTATTTTCTAAATTGGGAAAATGCTTAGGAAATCAGAAATACAAAGGGACTTGGGAGTCATTGTTCAAGATTCTCTTCAGGTTAATGTGCAGGTTCAGTCTGCAGTTAGGAAGGCAAATGCATTCCTGCTTAGAGGGCAAGAATATAACAGCAGGGATGTACTTCTGAGCCTGTACAAGGCTCTGGTCAGACCCCATTTGGAGTATTGCAAGCAGTTCTAGGCCCCGTGTCCAAGGCAGGACGTGCTGGCCTTGGAAAAGGTCCAGAGGAGGTTCACAAGAATGATCCCTGGAATGAAGAGCTTGTCGTATGAGGAATGGTTGAGGACTCTGGGTCTGTACTCGTTGGAGTTTAGAAGGATGAGGGGGGACCTTACTGAAACTTACAAGATATTGCGAGGCCTGGATAGAGTGGATGTGGAGAGCATGTTTCCACTAGTAGGAAAAACCAGAACCAGAGGACACAACCTCAGGCTAAAGGGACAATCCTTCAAAACAGAGATGAGGAAGAATTTCTTCAGCCACAGGGTGCTGAATCTGTGGAACTCTTTGTTACAGAAGGCTGCGGAGACCGGGCAATTGAGTGTATTTAAGACAGAGATAAATAGGTTCTCGATTAATAGGGAGATCAGCGGTTATGGGAAAAAGGCAGGAGAATGGGGATGAGAAAACCACAATTGAATGGTGGAGCAGACTCAATGGGCTGAGTGGCCTCATTCTGCTCCTATGTTTTATGGTCACAACACAAGACAATGCAACACCCACATCCCATGAATGAATTTAAAAAGATATAGACATAGAAACATGGAAGATAGGAACAGGAGGAAGCTATTCAGCCCTTCTAGCCTGCTCCACCATTCATCACCATCATGGCTGATCATCCAACTCAATAGCCTAATCCTGCTTTCTCCCCAGAACCTTTGATCCTGTTCACCCCAAGTGCTATATCCAGCCGCCTCTTGAATACATTCAATGTTTTGGCATCAACTACTTCCTGTGGGAATAAATTCCACAGGCTCACCGGGTGAAGAAATGTCTCCTCACCTCCGTCCTAAATGGTCTACCCCCAATCCTCAGACTGTGATCCCTGGTTCTGGACTCCCCCCACTATTGGGAACATCCTCCCTGCATCTACCCTGTCTAGTCCTGTTAGAATTTTATGAGATTCCCCCTCTTTCGTCTGAACTCCAGTGAAAACAATCCTAACCTAGTCAATCTCTCCTCGTACATCAGTAAACCTTCACTGTGCTCCCTTGAGAGCAATAACGTCCTTCCTCAGAAAAGAAGACCAAAACTGCACACCACACTCGAGGGTGTGGCCTCACCAAGGTCCTGTATAATTGCAACAGTAATACATACGAACAAGGAGTAGGAGTAGGCCAGTCAGTCCCTCGAGCTTGCTCTGCTATTCAATATGATCACAGCTGATCCAACTGTGGCTTAAACTTCACATCCCACCTACAGCTGAGAACCTTTCACTCCCTTGTTAGTCAAGATTCTTACTTCCTGCTGCCTTAAAAACATTTATCAATTCTGCCTCCAACACTCTCTGGGGAAGCATTTCAAAGATTCAAGACTCAGAGGGAAAAAAAAACTTTTCATATGACGGAACAAGTTGAGTATCCTGACTCTCTGCTTGCTGTTAGCTTACCAATCGTAACCAAAACAATACATTCAAGATGGTGGCGACTTCCTGCGAGCTGGTCCCAGCATACTCTCAAATTCAATCTTAGTCTCTCACTACACAGTGCGGACACAGTGGCACAGTGGGTTAGCGCTGCTGCCTCACAGTGCCCAGAGACCCGGGTTTGATTCCCAGCTTGGGTCACTATCTGTGCGGAGTCTGTATGTTCTCTCTCTCTCTCTCTCTCTCCGCCCCCCCCCCCCCCCCCCCCGTGTCTGCATGGGTTTCCTCCGGGTGCTCTGGTTTCCTCCCACAGTCTGAAAGATGTGTGGGTTAGGTGGATTGGCCATGCTAAATTGCCTCTTAGTATCCAAAAATGTGCGGGTTAGGTGGACTGGCCATGTTAAATTGACCATAGTGTTGAGGGATTAGCTAGGGTGAATGCACGGAGTGATGGGGATAGGGCCTGGTTGGGTTGTGGTCGGCGCAGGTATGAGGGGCCAAATTACATCCTTCTGCACTGTACGGATTCTACGAACCTCAAGCTAAAGGGGCGCTCCTTTAAAACAGAGATGAGGAGGAATTTCTTCAGCCAGAGAGTGGTGAATCTGTGGGACTCTTTGCTGCAGAAGGCTGTGGAAGCCGGGTCATTGAGTGTCTTTAAGACAGAGATAGATAGGTTCTTGATTAATAAGGGGAGCAGGGGAAAAGGCAGGAGAATGGGGATGAGGAAAATTTCAGTCATGATTGAATGGCGGAGCAAACTTGATGGGCCGAGTGGCCTAATTCTGTTCCTATGTCTTATGATCTATCTTGATTCATTGCAAATGTAAGGCTGATGAGAAAGTATACCAGCCACATCCAATTATTAAATTGGAATGATTTATTTATTAAAGCAACTCCAATGGCACGACTTGGTGTGCTGACCAGGAAGCTGCTTAGATTCCATCGTCAATCTGTACCAAATTATCTGGTTGAGTGCTGCAATCATCATCTTTCCCTGAGGCTGGTAAGCGAGAACATAACAGAGCAAGGGTTCTCATTTCTAATCACTGTCTAATGCAAGTACAGATTCACGGACATTAGGCGCGGGAAATATTAGCTTAGCTCTATGGAGGTAGTGCACAGTGGTATTGTCACTGAACTAGTATTCCAGAGACCCAGGGTAATGATCTGGAGGGGCCCGGGGGGTTCATTTCCCATCTCGGCAGATGTTGAAGTCTGAGTTGAACAAAAATTCTGGAATTAAAAGTCCCCTGATGACCATGAAACTATTGTTGATTGTTGTGAAAACCCCAACTGGTTCACTAATGGAAAGCTGCCACCCTGACCCAGTCTGGCCTGTTGGGGTGGCACAGTGGATTAGCACTGCTGCCCCGCAGCACCAGGGACCCGGGTTTGATTCCCGGCTTTGGGTCACTATCTGTGCGGGGTCTGCATGTTCTCCCCATGTCTGTATGAGTTTCTTCAGGGTGCTCCAGATTCCACCCACAGTCCAAAAGACATGCTAGTTAGGTGCTAAATTCTCCCTCACTGTACCTGATCAGGCGCCGGAGTGTGGCGACTCGGGGATTTTTACACTAACTTCATTTCAGTGTTGATGTAAGCCTACATGTGGCACAGTGGTTAGCACTGCTGCCTCACAGTGCCAGGGACCTGGGTTCGATTCCCAGTTTGGGTCACTGTCTGTGTGGAGTTTGCACGTTCTCCCCGTGTCTGCATTGGGTTTCCTCCGGGTGCTCTGCTTTCCTCCCACAGTCCAAAGATGTGCGGGTTAGGTTGATTGGGCATGCTAAATTAACCCTTCGTGTTCCAGGATGTGAGAGGTTCGCAGGGCAACTATGCAGGGATAGGGCCTGGGTGGGATTGGTGCCGGTGCAGACTCGATGGGTCAAATGGCCTCCTTCTGCACTGCAGGGATTCTATGATTCTTGTGACACCAATAAATAAACTGTAAACTTTATACACGTGACTCCAGGTCCACAGCAATGTGGTTGACTCTCAACTGCCCTTCAAGGGCAATTAGGGATGGGCAATAAATGCTGGCCAGCCAGCGACACACCATCCCGTGGAAGGATATTTTTAAACCTTGGTGACCACACAACCTCCCAAGCCCCGCCTCCCTGCACCCTCCTGCCACAGTTCCGGCTGAACAGCCTGACAGAATTCACTGTCTGCATATCATCTCAGCAGGAATCAGTGCTATAAGACCATAAGATATAGGAGCAGAATGAGGCCACTCGGCCCATCGAGTCTGCTCCGCCATTCAATCATGGCTGATATTTTTCTCATCCCCATTCTCCTGACTTTTCCCCATAACCCCTGATCCCCTCCTTATTAATCAAGAACCTATCTATCTCTGTCTTAAAGGCACTCAATGACCCAGCCTCCACAGCCTTCTGCGGCAAAGAGTTCCACAGATCACCACTCTCTGGCTGAAGAAACTCTTCCTCGTCTCTGTTTTAAAGGATTGTCCCTTTAGCCTGAGGTTGTGCCCTCTGGTTCTAGTTTTTCCTACTAGTGGAAACATCCTCTCCACGTCCACTCTATCCAGGCCTTGCAGTATCCTGTAAGTTTCAATAAGATCCCCCCCCTCATCCTTCTAAACTCCAACGAGTACAGACCCAGAGTCCTCAACCGTTCCTCATATGAGAAGCTCTTCATTCCAGGGATCATTCTTGTGAACCTTTCCAAGTAGTGGTTCACAAGAACCACTTTCACAAGACCCTTTCCAAGCACATCCTTCCTTAGATACAGGGCCCAAAACTGCTCACAATACTCCAAAGAGGCTTGGCTTGAGGCACAATAGACAAACAAAAAAAAGAGAAAACTGGAAAGGCGCGCTCAGAACGCTGCTCTGGAAGCGCGCCACCAAATCAGTGTGCAAATACCGGGGAAAGTTTCCAGAAAGCTTTATGCTGTGTCCCTCTTCTGGCAATTGCCTTTATGCTGCTGCACACGTACCTAAAGATATATGCTTTCTGTCAGCAACACACAAGCAGTTTGTTTCTGCAAGGGGACAATTTCTATTCTCCAAATTCTCGCAATCCCGATCACAGAGTCACAAAGCATCGGAGGATTTATCCATGTCTTTGAAAATGGTTAATATTTTGCATTCAGCACAGCCTTAAGCTAAGTAAGCAGCTCACCACGCTACACGTCAAAATATGAAGAGAAAATTACTGAAGTCATTGTATCTGCACTTTCATTATTTCTCGCTCGGCGCATAATTGTACACCACCAAATCGGGAGCTATTTGCAGCATCAATACCGCAGTTTTAAGATTTCTAGAGCCAGCCGTAACTAAATATTCATTACTTTCCACTTTGGTCCATTAGCAGAATAAATCTGAATACACAGTTGCCCATCCTAATAGCAGAGACTGTGTAATCTATCACTGTGAGAGATGCGCTGATGTTATTGAAGTGGTCACACCATTTTCCTTTGTGCTTAATGGTGTTGCATCCAACACTGTGCGCACACCACAGAGCCAATACATTTAGACCCTGGCAAAATTGAGGTTGCTGGAAAGGTCTCGAACAAAAAGAAATGCCAGCCCGTTCTGACTTCACACGGGACTGTTTAACAGAAAGGACTGCTTTGCGTATCCACTCAGCCTCAAATCTGTCACAAAGGAGGCAGCGAGGAGCTCAAAACAAGTGGATTTCTTTCTGGCGAATGCTACACGCCAGCACAGTGGTTAGAATCATAGAATCCCCACAGAGCAGGAGGAGGCCATTCGGTCCATCAAGCCTGCACCGACCACAATCCCACCCAGATCCTATCCCACATATTTACCCTCCTAATCACCCTGAGACGAAGGACCAATCAACCTAACCTGCTCATCTTTGGACTGTGGAGGGAAAACGGAGCACCCGGAGGAAACTCACGGAGAGAAGGTGCAGACTCCACACAGACAGTGACCTGAGCAGTGAATCGAACCCGGGTCCCTGGCGCTGTGAGGCAGCAGTGCTAACCCACTGTGCCACGGTGCTGCCCCACCACTGCCTCACAGCGCTCGAGTCCTGGGTTCGAATCCCAGCTTGGGTCACTATCTGTGCATAATTTGCATGTTCTCCCCCCACCCCGTGTCCGCGTGGGTTTCCTCCGGGTGCTCCGGTTTCCTCCCACACTCCAAAAATCTGTAGGTTAGATGGATTGGCCATACAAAATTTATCCTTAGCATCCAAAGGTGTGCAGGTTGGGTGGATTGGCCATGCTAAATTGCCCCTTAGTGTCAGGGTGGCTGGCTGGGGTAAATGCATGGGGTTATGGGGATAGGGCCCTGGGTGGGATTGTGGTCGGTGAAGACTCGATGCACAGCAGGACTCTACGATCCGTTGCCCTGCAAACGAAAATATGGCTGGGTCTGTGTTTGAACTCTTGCAAGTCTTCTTATTCCTTCCTGCAATCTTATTCTCCTTGCAATTACCTGCATCACACATGTTTAACAGGCAAAGGGGATGAAGGCCAAGCAAGCTGACAATTTACCCGCTCCTGCAACCTGTCAGCACTTGTTTGCTATTAACTGCTGACAAACACCAACATTAACTTGCACTCTTCTCCCAGAGGGAATCCTGTCACCATTCACACATCACCTCCTCACAAAGTCAGGTGGCGTAATGTAAGGTGATTGGCCTGCGCCAAACAGTGGGCCATTTAAGGCGATGGACTTGGGCCAGGTGGTCTTACATTCAAATTTCAGCAATTACCTTACATTCCCTGGTGTTCGATTTGATTTGATTTATTGTTGTCACATGTATTGCTGTACAGTGAAAAGTATTGTTTCTTGCACGCTATATAGACAAAGCATACCGTTCATAGAGTACATAGGGAGAAGGATCTGATTTGATGCATTATTGTCACATGTATCAGTATACAGTGAAAAGTACTGCTTCTTGTGTGCTATGCAAAGCATACCATACATAGAGAAGGAAAGGAAAGGGTGCAGACTGTAGTCATAGCTAAGGTATACAGAAAGATCAACTTAGTGCAAGGTAGGTCTATTCAAAAGTCTGATGGCATCAGGGAAGAAGCTGTTCTTGAGTCAGTTGGTACGTGACCTCAGACTTTTGTATGTTTTTCCTGATGGAAGAAGGTGGAAGACAGAACATCCAGGGTGCGTGGGGTCCTTGATTATGCTGGCTGCTTTTCCCGAGGCAGCAGAAAGTGTAGACAGAGTCAATGGATGGCAGGCCGGTTTGCATGATGGATTGGGCTACATTCACGACCTTTTGTAGTTCTTTGTGGTCTTGGGCAGAGCAGGAGCCCATACCAAGCTGTGATACAACCAGAAAGAATACTTTCTATGGTGTATCTGTAAAAGTTGGTGAGAGTTGTAGCGGACATGCCAAATTTCCTTAGTCTTCTGAGAAAGTAGAGGCATTGGCAGGCTTTCTTAACTATAGTGTCGGCATGGGGGGTAGCAGGACAGGTTGATGGTGATCTGGACTTGAAGCACTTGACCATTTCTACTTCATCCCATTCATGTAGACGAGGGCATGTTCTCCTTTACGCTTCCTGGTGTCAATGAGATTGCCACATCCAAAGATGTGTGGGGTTAGGTGGATTGGCCATGCTAAATTGTCCATTAGTGTTCAAAGATGTGTAGGGTTAGGTGGGTTGCTCATGCTAAATTCACCCTAGTTAATTTAGGTGGTTAGCAGATTAAATATGTGGGGTTACGGGAATAGGGCCTACTTCTGTACTAAAGGGATTCTATGATTCAAGGTTACCTGGGTAGAGAAGTGAATAGTCAGCACAACTATGGGCAGCACTGTGGCACAGTGGGTTAGCACTGCTGCCTCACAGCGCCAGGGACCCGGGTTTGATTTCCGGCTTGGGTCACTGCCTGTGTGGAGTCTGCATGTTCTCCCCGTGTCTGCATGGGTTTCCTCCAGGTGCTCCGGTTTCCTCCCACACAGTCCAAAAGACCTGCTGGTTAGGTGCTAAATTCTCCCTTGGTGTTACCCGAACAGGCGCTGGAGTGTGGTGACTAGAGGATTTTCACAGTAACTTCATTGCAGTGTTAAGGTAGCCTTATTTGTGACACTAATAAATAAACTTTTTAAGACTGGCAAATTACTTTAGGCACTTCCCATTATTTGAGAAAGTGCAAGGGAATCTTCTTGGTGTCCTTGTTAATATACGTCCCTCAATGAATACTCAATGAAATAGTTCAATAAGTTATTAATTTCATTTCGTTTGAGCTGCCTGCTGTGCACAGGTTAGTTGCTATGTCCCCCTAGATTTCCACAGTGACTGCACTTCACTTGTGCTTTATGGGCTTGTGAGCCCCTTGGGGATGACATGAGGTCATGAGAGGGTGATCGATAAATGTAAAGCTTTTCTTTCCATCTTGCCTTTCTCCCTGCACATTTCCCACTGTCTGAACAACAAAGAACAAAGAAAATTACAGCACAAGAACAGGCCCTTCAGCCCTCCAAGCCTGCACCAACCATGCTGCCCGACTGAACTAAAACCCCCTACCGTTCCGGGGACCATATCCCTGTATTCCCATTCTATTCACATATTTGTCCAGACGACCCTTAAAACTCAACATCGTATCCGCTTCCACTACCTCCCCCAGCAGCGAATTCCAGGCACCCACCACCCTCTGTGTAAAAAAAATCTGCCTTGTACATCTCCCTTAAACCTTGCCCCTCGCACCTTAAACCTGTGCCCCTTAGTACTTGGCTTTTCCGCTCTGGGGATAAAGCTTCTGACTATCCACTCTGTCCGTGCCCCTCATAATCTTGTAGACTTCTATCAGGTCACCCCTCAACCTCCGTCGTTCCAGTAAGAACAAACCAAGTTTCTCCAACCTCTCCTCAGAGCTAATGCCCTCCATAGCAGGCAACATCCTGGTAAATCTTTTCTGTACCAAAGCCTTCAAATCCTTCTGGTGGTGTGGTGACCAGAATTGAACATTAATGCTCCAACCTATTCCTGTATCATTGCTTCAGAGGGTTTTGGAGGTGGGGGGGTGGAATCAAGACCAAGAAGCAGCAGATCTGGCTTGCAACATCACGGTTTTGGATCTTCCCCGCCAATGATCACTGGGGGGGTGGAGAAGCCAGGTGACTGAGGAGGGGGAATGGGAAGAAGGGACCGATTCCTATCAGGGGTAGGGAGAGAGGAACCCCTGAGAACTCCATGATGGGCTGGGAGGTGGGGAAGGTTTCTTCACATTATGATTGGGGTGCCCCGATTCTCTGTGCAGTTAGGTTTTGCGCCCCTCCCACCAACACCCCCACACTTCTACACCCTAGCTATGACTGTAACACTACATTCTGCACTCTCTCCTTTCCTTCTCTAATGAACAGTATGCTTTGTCTATATAGCACGCAAGAAACAATACTTCTCACTGTATCCCAATGCAAAGTTGTATCACAGCTTGGTATGGGCTCCTGTTCTACCCAAGACTGCAATAAACTACATAAGGTCGTGAACGTAATCCAGTCCATCACGCAAACCATCCTCCCATCCATTGACTGTGTCTACACTTCCCGCTGCCTCGGCAAAGCATAATTAAGGACCCCACGCACCCCGGACATTCTTCCACCATCTTCCATCAGGAAAAAGATACAAAACTCTGACGTCACATACCAACCGACTCAAGAACAGCTTCTTGCCTGCTGCCTTCAGACTTTTGAATGGACCTACCTTGCATTAAGTTGATTTTTCTCTCCACCCTAGCTATGACTGTAACACTACATTCTGCACTCACTCCATTCCTTCTCTATGAACGGTATGCTTTGTCTGTATAGCGTGCAAGAAACAATACTTTTCACTGTACACTAATATATGTGACAATAATAAATCAAATCAAATCAAATCAAATCAGTGCCAATACATTCTTTCTCAAAGTGCTTCACGGCCGATGAAGTACTTTAGGAAGTGTGCTGGCTGTTGCAATGCTGGAAACGGGACAGCCAATTTGCACACAGCAAGATCCCACACACAACAATGTGATCACGACATGATTATCTGTTTGCCACATTGACTGAGGGCTAAACACTGGCCAGGACATTGGGGAAAAGTCCATCTTGTTCTTATCAAAAACAGTGTCATGGGATCTTTTCTGTCTCCCAGACAGGACAGACAGGACCTCAGACCATTTCTTGTCTCCCCACAGGTACCTGAGTAATTAGTTACATTGTTCGCCACCTACTGCTAAAACATTAAAATTCTCCTTCATCCTCGACTTAATCTTTGCAGTGACTACACTTCAGCAGTGATTCGCTGATTGTTAGCTCTATTTGGACAAAGTATCACTACGCTTAGAATCATTGAATAGGATCACAGAATCCCTACAGCGCAGAAGGAGACCATTCGGCCCAACGCATCTCCACCAACCACCGTATTTACCCTGCTAACCCCACCCCCGCCGACACTAAGTGGCAATTTAGCATGGCCAATCCACCTAACCTGCACATCTTTGGACTGTTTGAGGAAACCGGAGCACCCAAAGGAAACCCACAGACACAGGGAGAACATGCAGACTCCACACCGAGGTCAGAATTGAACCCAGGTCGCTGTGAAGTAAGTGCCAATCACTGTGCCAGGGTAATGTGCAAGTCTTTGGCCGACATATTCCAGCCATTCTTGTTAGTGGGATCTTCCAGTCCTACCGATGGTGAGCCCCATCGCAGGGTACCCCAGCAGCAGAGGCTGCAAAGAACAGTAAAACCCATTGACAGTGAGATCTTGGGGAAAGTCTCACCCATCCTCTCCATTCTACCTGCATTCTGTGCACTATTCCCTGCTTATAACGATGATGTTTTGATTAATCGTCATCACTCTTAATGTAGGACATGAAAATGAACAAACTGTGAAAACGATTGTAATGACAGGAGGTCCCGATGGGAACTGAATTTGATTCAGCAACTGAAGAAGACAGATTTCATCCTCGAATATTGGGAGCTTTGATAGGCAGCTTTCTTGGAAACTGGGATTAAAAAGAGCGTTGGCCTTTTCTATTCTCTTTTTTGCCTGCTCCAGACGCTGAATGGCCTCTTTCTGCACCGTAACTTTTATATAGTTCCGACATTGGGTTGGGATTGCCCGGCAGCCATGTTAGAGTGCCAGCATCACAATAATGGCTCATAGAATACCAGCAGGAGACCATTCGGCCCATCCAGCCTGCACCAACAATAATCCCACCCAGACCAAAGTTCCCTAACCACACCTTACTCTGCTAATCCACCTGACACCAAGAGGCAATTTAGCATGGCCAATCCATCTAACCCCTGCACATCTTTGGACATGAACGGGCAATTTAATATGGCCAATCCAGCTAACCCACACATGTTTGGGCACTAAGGGACAATTTAGCATGGCCAATCCACCTAACCTGCACATCTTTGGACACTAAAGGACAATTTAGCACAGCCAATCCACCTAACTAGCACATCTTTAGACGCTAAGGGACAATTTAGCATGGTCAATCCATGTAACCTACACATCTCTGGACACTAATGGACAATTTAGCATGGTCAATTCATCTAACCTACACAGCTTTGGATACTAAAAGGCAATTTAGCATGGCCAATCCACCTAACTCGCACATCTTTGGACACTAAGGGGAAATTCAGCATGGCTAATCCACCTAACCCGCACATCTTTAGAATCTAAGGAGCAATTTGCCATGGCCAATCCACTTAGCCTACACATCTCTGGGGTCTAGGAGGCATCCGGACGAAACCCATGCAGACATGGGGAAAACGTGCAGACTCCACACAGTCACCGAGGCCGGAAATCGAACCCAGATCCCTGGCACTGTGAGGCAGCAGTGCTAACCCACTGTGCCACATCGCTTGTGATTTTTCAAGCGGAGGGTCTCTGAACTCAGTCAGGGGGTGTCGACGGCAAATGACGAGAGGCGGCCCCATTGCTGGAGAGGAAAGTGAGATGACAATATTGCTCCATCGCGATGACACACTCCCTGGCACACGGCCGGGGAACAATCACTGGAAGGGATTTGGGAGCTGGCAGCTTCCCAGCCGAAATTGGTGCTTGGCTTGGTACAATGCCAGTAATTGGGAGTGTGTGGGTTTCAGAGGACAGCAATGGGAACAGGATAGAGAAAGTGCTATACGTTTGGTCTGAAGTTTTTATTAGCAACGGTTTGTGTTCTAGCAGCTATGTTAATGTCCTTGACAAATGTTCTGTCAACATGCCACTGCTCCTCTTAAACTAGTTTAGAGCTTAACTCAGCACTCACTTGGCCCTATTTGTTATGTGTAAATTATGCTGAATTAACACGGAGAGGAGATAAACCAGTCACATTAAGGTAGAAAAAAAATGTACGGCAGAGCCTCGTACCAGTGTATTAAACATTAACATTGGTGCATCGAATATAAAACACTAGTTGCAGAATTCGCAGATTGAAGGCAGGATTTTCCAACCCTTTCCACGGGCAGGTTCTTCCAATCTTCCGCAGCAGACTGGAAGATTCCACTGGCATCCACAGGAAAACCTACCGCGGAGGGCAGGAAACTCTCCACCTTGTTCAAGATGGAGTGCAATGGGGACAGCATGGTTGGCACAGTGGGTTAGCACTGCTGCCTCGCAGCGCCAGGGACGGGGTTCGATTCCTGGATTGGGTCACTGTCTGTGTGGCGCCTGTACGTTCTCCCTGTGTCTGCGTGGGTTTCCTCCGGGTGCTCCAGTTTCCTCCCACAGTCCAGAGACGTGCGGGTTAGGTTGATTGGCCATGCTAAAATTGCCCCTTAGTGTCCCGAGGTGCATAGGTTAGAGGGATTAGTGGATAAAATATGTGGGGATATGGGGGTAGGGCCTGGGTGGGATTGTGGTCGGTGCAGACTCGATGGGCCAAACGGCCTCTTTCTGCACTGGAGGATTTCTATGGTTCTATGGTACCCGAACAGGTGTTGGAGTGTGGTGACTAGGGGATTTTCACAGTAACTTCATTGCAGTGTTAATGTAAGCCTTACTTCTGACTAATAAATAAACCAAACTAAACTAAAGAATACAATTCTTCACACATTCCCGTCTCAAATATGGCAAAATATCTCGTCAATCACTTATGATCTGGGGATAACATTCCTTGGAGCAAGAGGGAAAGCGAAACATGAGATCCACAAATTCCCATGAGTTGTTTTACACAGCAGGTTCGCACTGCTGCCTCACAACGCCAGGGACCCGGGTTTGATTCATGGCTTGGGCCACTGTCAGTGCGGAGTTTGCATGTTCTCCCTGTGTCTGCATGGGTTTCCTCTGGGTGCTCGAGTTTCCTCCCACAGTCGGAAAGACGTGCTGTTTAGGTGCTAAATTCTCCCTCAGTGGACCCGAACAGGCGCCAGAATGTGGCGACTGGAAGATTTTCACAGTAACTTCATTGCAGTGTTAACGTAAGCCTACTTGTGACTAATAAATAAATAAATGAACTTGAAGCTAAACAATTAACAAAAGGGATTTCAGCTGATCACATTAAACAATTTGTTAAGAAGACAAAGATTAATTTCTACTTCGAAAAGGTTGTCATTTAAAACAGATGGCTGTCTGATTGTTTGTTTTACCATGACTCATGAGATGGAAATATTAGTAATTAAGATTTTCATAGAATCCCAACAGTGCAGAAGGAGGCCATTCAGCCCATCGTGCCTGCACAGACCACAGTCCCACCAAGGCTCTATCCCCATTACTGCACACATTTACTCTGCTAATCCTTGTGACGCTAAGGGACAATTTAGCATGGCCACTCCACCTAACCTGCACATCTTTGGATACTAAGGGACAACTTAGCATGGCCAATCCACCTAACCCACACATCTTTGGACACTAAGGGGCAACTTAACATGGCCAATCCACCTAACCCGCATATCTTTGGACTGTAGGAGGAAACCGGAGCACCTGGAGTCTGTGCTGGGTGTCTGACACAGAGGGAACGTGCAGACTCCGCACAGATAGTGAACCAAGCCAGGAATTGAATCAGGCCCCTGGCGTTGTGAGGCAGCAGTGCTACCCACTGTGCCACCATACCACCCCATAACTAATAACTTTTCCAATCGCTAAAATCCACACAAAAACTGAAAAGAGAATTCCAGCTGGCATGAAAAAGATACCTGCAGCCTGCATAACCATGATTTTGATTTGATTTGATTTGATTTATTGTTGTCACATGTACAGTGAAAAGTATTGTTTCCTGCGTGCTACACAGACAAAGCATAGCGTTCATAGAGAAGGGAAGGAGAGGGTGCAGAATATAGTGTTACAGTCATAGAAGAGTTAGGCTGAAGTTTTAGCAACTTAGAATGAGAATAAAAGATAGAATTAGAAGGTATGCTGGACACAACTTGCAAGAAGTCGCCTCACTTTGGCGCCATCTTGGACAGAGGCCAAGGGACAGGAGATCAAGCCACATGCAACAGGAAAACATCATCGTTCAGTGGGCCCACTTTGGTCAGCAGGATGATCGAAACAGTTCGTGTGTGAAAGAAGCTCACAGCACATTGCGCTGAAGTCGCAGGACAGGTTTCCATCCACAATTTCCCGTTCAGCAAGTTCGTAATGTCCGTTGAGTCATCCAAAGGACAACACTGCGGGTGGAAACGGTGCAATTCCTCCAGTGAGGAGGAGGGGTGTGGATTCAGATAAGACACTCAGCTGTCTCTCGCATTCACCTGATAGCTCCCCGCTGAAAAGTACGGGATCAAGTCACTCACCTCCTCGTCTCCATGCCCAGGATAGACGAAAGGGGGGTATTTTCGGGAAAACTAAGAGATAAATTAGTCATCACGTCACCGAAGAGGCAGACCTCATCAATTTTAGTTCAGTTTTCAGACCCTATCCTATTGCAAAAAAATCAGTCCCATCAATTATCACTGACACATTTATCTCATCTCTTGCAAGCAGTACCACTACTGATAAGACAAAACGTTTTACATAGCAGCTGTGTAGATAACAATCACAGCTAAATAAATCAAATGCTAAAATGATGGTGACGAATGCCAGCTCCACAAAAGTGGAAGAAAATATCTCTCAAGTTATTTATAAAATGTCAAAAGACAAAAGAAAGATCCAAATCAGCCAATGACTGACTTCAAAAGCGAGGACTGTGCTGAGATTTCTGCTATCACTGTTGTCACCGAGTTGTATAATACCTCTTTTTAAGCTGATTTGGTAAGAAGTCTCACAACCCCAGGTTAAATCCAACAGGTTTATTTGGAATCACGAGCTTTCGGAGCACTGCTCCTTCATCAGGTGAATGGAGAGGTGGGTTTCACAAACACAGCAGTCATGGGCATTCAGCCTCTGATCTTCAAGACAGACAACGATGCAGAATCGCTGAGCAGAAACTGATAGCCAAGTTCCGCGCACATGAGGACGGCCTCATCCGGGATCTTGGGTTCATGTCACACTGTCTGTAACCCCCCACTATTTGTCCCGGGTTTGCAAAATCTCACTAATTGTCCTGTCTGGAGACAATTTACACCTCTTCAACCTGTGATTATCCCTCTCTCCACTCACACTGTCTGTACCTGTAAAGACTCGCATTCCAACCATTATCTTGCCATTGTGTCTGTGTCTATATATGCCGTGTTTGTGAAACCCACCTCTCCGGTCACCTGAGGAAGAAGCAGTGTTCCGAAAGCTTGTGATTCCAAATTGGACTTCAACTTGGCGTTGTGAGGCTTCTTATCAGAAATAAGTTTGTGAGTCAATCACTCGTAGAACAAGGAACAAATGTGCATTAGTATAGCACCTTGGACAAGCTGATTATTGCAACATAGGAAAAAATAGCCACTGATTTGGGAAATGCGAGCTCGGGGAAATGCGGCAGCCAACGTGTGCTTGACGTATGAGGAACAGTTGAGGATGCTGGGTCTGTACTCATTGGAGTTTAGAAGGAAGTGGGGGGGCTGGGATCTTATTGAAACTTACAGGATACTGCGAGGCCTGGATAGAGTGGACGTGGAGAGGATGTTTCCACTAGTAGGAAAAACTAGAACCAGAGGCCAAACCTCAGGTTAAAGGGACGATCCTTTAAAACAGAGATGAGGAGGAATTTCTTCAGCCAGAGAGTGATGAATCTGTGGAACTCTTTGCCGCAGAAGGCTGTGGAGGCCAGGTCATTGAGTGTGTTTAAGACAGAGATAGATAGGTTCTTGATTAATAAGGGGATCAGGGGTTATGAGGAAAAGTCAGGAGAATGGGGATGAGAAAAATATCAGCCATGATTGAATGGCGGAGCAGACTCGGTGGGCCAAGTGGCTTAATTCTGCTCCTATGTCTTATGGTCTTACAACAGGGTCCCAACGACCAGAGACTGAGCACACAGTCTTTTCTGGGCAAGGTTTGAATGCTGACCAGGGTGAATTTGTCCACTGTTCAAAATCATGGTGGTGCAATTTTTGACATCCACCTGAGAGGGAAGACATCTCCTTGGAAAAATGTCAGCCCCAACAGTGCAGCACTCCCTCAGTACAGCATTCAAATGTCAGACGAGGCTTTTAGTCTGTTCTAACTCTGTGGTGAGAAGGCTAGTGCTGAACCACAGCCGACACATTTGTAAACATAGCTTTTCGCTGATATAAATACAATCCAATCAAAGGACAACCAAACAAATTAAACCCTGTTTATTTAACCAACTTACCATAGTGCAACTTCAAGGTCACTGAATGAAGTCCAAGTGAAAATGACAGACATAAACTGGCAGAGCTATGGAGGTGATAGCTTAGTGGTATTATCATGCGACTATTAATCCAGAAACTCAGCTCATGTTCTGGGGGACCTGGATTCGAATCCCGCCATAACAGATAGTGGAATTTGAATTCAATTAAAAAATGACTGGAATTAAGAATCTACTGATGACAATACTGGCATCTTGTTGAAGTTGTACACGACATTGATAAGGCCACACTTGGAATACTGCGCACAGTTCTGGTCACCCTGTTATAGAAAGGATATTATCAAATTAGAAAGAGTGCAGAAAAGATTTACTAGAACGCCACTATGACTTGATGGTTTGAGTTATAAGGAGAGGCTGGATAGACTGGGACTTTTTCCTCTGGAGCGAAGGAGGCTGAGGGATGATCTTATAGCGGTCTGTAAAATAATGAGGGGCATAGATCAGCTCGATAGTCAATATCTTTTCCCAAGGGTAGGGGTGTCTAAAACTAGAGGACATAGGTTTAAGGTGAAAGGGGAGAGATACAAAAGTGTCCAGAGGGGCAATTTTTTCACACAGAGGGTGGTGAGTGTCTGGAACGAGCTGCCAGAGGTAGTAGTAGAGGTGGGTACAATTTTGTCTTTTAAAAAGTATTTAGACAGTTACATGGATAAGATGGATATAGAGGGATATGGGCCAAACACTGGCAATTGGGATTAGGTTAGGGGTTTAAAAAACAGGGTGGCATGAACAAGTTGAGCCGAAGGGGCCTGTTTCCATGCTGTAAACCTCTATGACTCTATAATTGCCAGAAAAACTGAGCGGGTTCACTAATATCCTTTAGGGAAGGAAATCTGCCAACCTTATCTGGTCTGGCCTACATGTGACTCCAGAACCACCGTAATGTGGTTGACTCTCAACTGCTCTTTATCTCTTTTTTGCCCACACTGGGGGAATGTGTTGCTCCAACTCAGTGCAGGTGTGATATGGAGATGGCAATGGTCTAGTGGTATTATCGCTAGACTATTAATCCAAATACTCAGCTAATGTTCAGGGGGTCCTGGGTTCGAATCCAGTCACGGCAGATGGTGGAATTTGAATTCAGTAAACAAAAATCTGGAATTAGGAATCTACTGATGACTGTGAAACCATTGTCGATTGTCAGAAAAACCTATCTGGTTCACTAATATCCTTTAGGGAAGGAAATCTGCCGTCCTTACTCGGTCTGGCCTACACGTGACTCCAGAACCACCGCAATGTGGTTGATTCTCAACTGCCCTCCAAGGGCAACTAGGGATGGGCAATAAATGCTGGCCAGCCAGTGACACGCATGTCCTGGGAGGGTAGTGAAGGCAGGATGCCTCACATCCTTTAAAAAGGACCTGGATGGGCAGTCATAAAGTTTATTTGTTATTTATTAGTCATAAGTCAGCTTACATTCACAATGAAATGACGTTACTGTGAAAATCCCCTCGTTGCCACATTCCTGTGCCTGTTCGGGTACACTGAGGGATAACTTAGCATGGCCGATGCACCCGAACCAGCGCATCTTTCAGACTGTGGGAGGATACCGGTGCACCCGGAGGAAACCCACACAGACACGGGGGAGAATGTGCAAACTCCGCACAGACAGTGACCCAAGCCGGGAATCGAACCCAGGTCCCTGGCAATGTGAGGCAGCAGTGCTAACACATCCTTCAAGACTATGAGCCAAGTGCTGGTAGGGTTAGGAGGGAGCTCAGGGGTTTCTTGCGTTTCAGTGCAGACTCGATGGGCCAGAGGGTCTCTTCTGTGCTGCGAGATTCTGTGCATGAATAACCCTTCCATACATATGTGTATGTTCCATGAATGAATAAAGGAAACACGTATAAACCCTGCTGCATGCCCACTACAACCCCTCTAATCTTCAACGATAACTTGCCAGAGGTGAGCTGGCAAGATGGATACAAAACTGGCTTGGTCAAAGAAGACAGAGGGTAGCAGTGAAAGGGTGCATTTCTGAATGGAGGGCTGTGACAAGTGGCAATTCCTCAGGGATCAGTGCTGGGATCTTTGCTGTTTGTAATATATATAAATGACTTGGAGGAACATGTAACTGGATTGATTAGTAAGTTTGTGGACGACACAATGGTTGGTGGATTTGCGGACAGTGACGAGGACCTTCAGAGGATACAGCAAGATATAGGTCAGTTGGAGACTTAGGGGGAAAGATGGCAGATGGAGTTTAAGCCGGACAGATGTGAGGGAATGCATTTTGGAAGGTCCAATACGGAATAGGAAATATAGTAAATGGCAGAACCCCTAAGAGTATTGATAGGCAGAGGGATCTGGGTGTACAGGTACACAGATCACTGAAAGTGGCAATGCATTTGGAGGAGGCAGTCAAGAAGGCGTACAGCATGCTTGCCTTCATCAGCCAGGGCATTGAGTTTAAAAATTGGCAAGTCATGTTGCAGCTTTATAGAACCTTAGTTAGGCCACACTTGGAATATAATGTTCAATTCTGGTCGCCACACTACCAGAAGGATGTGGAGGCTTTGAAGAGGATACAGAAAAGATTTACCAGGATGTTGCCTGGTATGGAGGGCTTTAGCTATGAGGAGAGGTTGGAGAAACTCCAACTCATTGTCGGGGGTGGGGGGGAGGTAGTGGAAGCAGATCCACTAGTGAGTTTTAGGGGCGTCTTGACAAATACATGAATAGGATGGGAATAGAAGGATCTGGTCCCTGAAAGGGTAGGTGGTTTTAGTTCAGTTGGGGCAGCATGGTCGGTGCAGGCTTGGAGGGCCGAAGGGCCTGTTCCTGTGCTGTAATTTTCTTTGCTAGCTCTGTCACTCCAGCAGACAACCCGCTGGATGTACCAAGAGTAATCAAATGTGACCTCATCAGATTTTGCCTGACCCTTCGACTCAGAGGTGCGGCTGCTCCCTATCCACTCCATCCATGTCTCTCATAACCTTCTACACACTTCTTTAAAAGATGTGGCTTCATCCCAAGGCAATAGGCAAGCAGACAGGTCTGCTCAGCCGAATATTCCAAGATTAACCGCAGATTTTTGGGCTCAGCACTCAGATCACCTGCAGCCCCAGTCTTTGCAGTGTTTACACTTATCGTTGGAGTCTCAAAAAGGATCAAAGGAAACCGCCACCCTTTACACAGGGCTGAGCTGCAGTGTTGTCCTATTTATTTCCCCAGCCTGACTCTGAAATCAGGGCTGCCCTGATTTCATAGATTCCCGACAGTGCAGAAGGAGGTCATTCGGCCCATC
This sequence comes from Carcharhinus amblyrhynchos, assembly GCF_965287045.1. Taxonomy (NCBI): domain Eukaryota; kingdom Metazoa; phylum Chordata; class Chondrichthyes; order Carcharhiniformes; family Carcharhinidae; genus Carcharhinus; species Carcharhinus amblyrhynchos. The sequence continues at coordinate 1,562,962 of NW_027649795.1, forward strand.
AGGTCTGCACCAACACTCTGGCATTTTACCCAGGCCCACCCCTGTACTACCCTCCCAACCTTGCCCATTTACCATAGTGAATCCACCTAACCTGTACATCTTTGGATGCTAAGGGGCAATTTCGCATGGCTAATCCACTGAACCCGCATATCTTTGAACACTAAGGGGCAATTTAGCATGGCTAATCCACCTAACCTGCACATTTTTGGACACTAAGGGGCAATTTAGCAATGCTAATCTACCTAACCCACATATCTTTGGACACTAAGGGGAAATTTAGCATGGCCAATCCACCTAACCCGCACGTCTTTTGGACTGTGGGAAGAAACCGGAGCACCCGGAGGAAACCCACACAGACACAGGGGGAGAATGTGCAGACTCCGCACAGACAGTGACCCAAGCCTGGAATTGAACCTTGGTCCCTGGCGCTGAGAGGCTGCACTGCTAACTCACTGTGCCACCGTGCATGTAACCCAGGCGATCTTAGGTTCAGGGCCCTGTCCTATGGCGGGGCTATAACCTAACGGCAGCCGGCGGGTGCCTTCTAACAGTGACGAGCTCCTGGGGCACAAATCGAATCATATATTCAGTTGCAACCACCAATATCATAACAAGGGATAAGATAAACTTCCCACTTGGTGTACTTCACAAGCTCTGTTCCGCTGAGAGCGGAGGGAAAATTAATCAATTATGCACCAATCACTCAGTTTTTACATGACTACCTTCTCCATTTCAGACAATTATTCCACTGCCAACAGTAATGGATTTTTCTGGTAAAGGGAGCCTGTGTCGCGATTGAAAGCAGAATTGCTCTCAAATGTGTTCCCAGCGTGGAGCCTCATTTTCTTGTAACCGTTTGCAGGTGAACCTCTGATTTCCAAGTAAGGGAACATTTCGCATTGAAGGCACCAGCCAGAGCCAGGGGAAGAGACAACTAGAATAAAAAACCTTTCCGCCTCTATTAGAATAATAGTTGCTTCCGAGGAAGGAAGAAAAAATTACTTTCGTTTCTACAGCATCTTTTCAACCTCGGGACATCCCAAAGCACTTTACAGCTAATTCAGTCCTATTCAAGTGTTCAAATGGTTGTAGTGTAGGAAATGCAGCGGTCAAATTGTCCACAGCAAACTCCGATAACAACAATGTAATAATGATCCCATCATCTGCTTTACTGATATTGATTGAGGAATGAATATTGCACAGGGTACTGGCAGTTACTCTCCGCTGCTCTTGGAGGAAATACCAGCCACAGGAGTGCACATCGGACTTAATTTGATGGTTCACCTAAAGACTGTCCCTACATTGGTGCAGCGCTCCCTCAGCACCGACCCTCCCACAGTGCGGCGCTCCCTCAGCACTGACCCTCCTGCAGTGTGGTGCTCCCTCAGCACTGACCCTCCTGCAATGTGGTGCTCCCTCAGCACTGACCCTCCTGCAGTGCGGCACTCTCTCAGCATTTACCCACATAGTGCAGCAGTCTCTCAGCACTGACCTTCTCACAGTGCAGCGCTCCCTCAGCACAGACCCTCCCACAGTGCGGTGCTCCCTCAGCACTGACCCTCCCACAGTGCGGCGCTCCCTCAACAATGACCCTCCCACAGTGCGGTGCTCCCTCAGCACCGACTCTCTCACAATGCGGCGCTCCCTCAGCACTGACTCTCCCACAGTGCAGCGTTCCCTCAGCACTGACCCTCCCACAGTGCAGCGCTCCCTTGGCACTGACTCTCCCACAGTGTGGCGCTCCCTCGGCACTGACTCTCCCACAGTGCGGCGCTCCCTCGGCACTGACCCTCCCACAGTGCGGCACTCTCTCGTTACTGACCCTCTGATAATGTAGCGATCCCACATTATTAACCCTCGAACGATGGGGTGCTCCCTCAGTCCTGTCTCTTTGGCAGTGCAGCATGCATCTCGGTACTAAGTCGCCTACTGAGCAGCAGCGCTTACGATTCTCTGACAGTGCAGAACACTCTCAGTACTGTCCCTCACACAGCACAGTGCTCCTACAATACTGTCCTTCAACATTGCAGCACTCCCTCAGAAACTACATTCTCGTGCTAGATCCTAGACTGGGACTGAACCCACAACCTTCTGTCTTAGAGGTGAGAGTGCTGCCCAATGAGTCTACAGGTGGACAACAAAATTAACTATACTTAAAATGGTAAAAAATTGCAGCATGCTGCTGTGCAGAGGGACCCGGGTGTCCTTGTGCATGAATCACAAGGAGTTGGTTAGCAGGTACAGCAGGTAATTAAGGCGGCAAATGGAATTTTGTCCTTCATTGCTAGAGGGATGGAGTTTAAAAACAGCGAGGTTATGTTGCAGCTGTATAAGGTGCTGGTGAGGCCACACCTGGAGTACTGTGTACAGTTTTGGACTCCTTACTTGAGAAAGGATATACTGACACTGGAGGGGGTGCAGAGGAGATTCACTAGGTTGACTCTGGAGTTGAGAGTGACTTGTGCACAAGGACACCCAGATCGCGCTGCACATTCCCCTCTCCCAATTTGCAGCCATTCAGGTCTGCCTTCTTGACTGAGGTGAAATATCAGGTGAGGGCAAGAAAGCCCTTACCTCAACTGCACGGCTGTCAACACTCCCTTGTTTAGGTTAGCACACAAAGAATACAAACAGTCACAAGGCCCAGGGGACTGCACCCAAATAAAATTCGAATCTCTGAAAACAAAAGGGAACGAAAGCAAAAATAAATATTTCTTCAACTAACTAATGGCAAGCAGATCACTGTGTTAGACTCTGTTAAACCTGGTGTTGTCAGACTTCTTATTCAGCAAATCCCTGACCAGGTGTGACTAATTTTCTTTTACAGGTTGCAGAGGAGGGACAGACAAACCTGGAGAAAGCGGGCTTTCATTTTTAGAGCAAGAACAAGCGAAAGAGCAACTCTCTTGTCACTTAAACTGTTTGCCGTCGCCTTAAGAGGTCTAACAAGCGTCAAGAATTAGCAAATTATCCTCTGTGATCGCCGCCAGTCACTGTTCACGCTGGGGTGTGGTGGGTGGGGGAGGAGGGGGAGTATTCCCTCAGCCGTTGTGACAACCTTGATTTGCACGTCAAGTGATTGAACAGATAAAGGGGCCTGCGTTCAACTCCATGGCTATGTAATGCTATCTCAGCAATCCCACCTACTTCATTCTGGAGACAGCCCTCCCCGATAGCTGGGCTTACAGTCTGGAGTTTTGGCTCCCTGCTGAAGAATCCAGCGAGGAAGTAATCTACGAGAAGTTGGTTTGGGGGTTTTGGACACAAGAAACAAAGGCTTTTCTTCGAGAGAAAAGAGGAGACACGTGAACAAGAAGCTGGAATCTTTTCAGCACCTTTTTTTGAACGGAGGAGAGATTTCACAGAGAGGCTGGAATGCGTAAACACTGGAATGTGTTGGGGGATTTGCCTGTGTGAGTAGGAGAATGCAAAGCTATTGATGTGTGCCTGAGCTGAGACACTGAACAGAGCAAAAAAAGGACCCTGCCAGCAGCTGAAAAGGGTGACACTCGAGCTAACTCTGGTCAGTTCACATGCAGCAAGAACGGAAAACACAGCGAAAGGAGGTAAGATCAAGTCAGACTTGCGTTCTCGTGCCAACTTCAGATAAAAATGCAAACGGGTGCAGGGTGGAGGTGGTGCGCGGACGGAGTTCACTTGAAAGCGTGGACACGGTGGCACAGTGGGATAGCACTGCTGCCTTACAGCGTCAGGGACCGGGGTTCAATTCCAGCCTTGGGTCACCGTCTGTGCGGAGTTTGCACATTCTTCCCATGTCTGCATGGGTTTCCTCTGGGTGCTCCGGTTTCTCCCACAGTCCAAAGGTGTGCGGTTTAGATGGATTGGCCATGCTAAATTGTCCATTAGCATCAGGGGGCTCTAGCAGGATAAATATGTGGAGTTACAAGGATAGGGCATGGGTGGGATTGTGGTTGGCGCAAACTCGATGGACCCAAAGGTCTCCTTCTGCACAGTAGGGAATTTATGAAGACATCTGGTTATATATTTCACCTTCAAGAACTTGGGTTATGTCCAAGGGATTAATATGTGCCTCAGCCAGACTTGGAATACTGGCTCTACAGGTCAGCCTGCCACAGTAGATGTTGACTGCAGCAGCAATCTGAAATGATGACACAAGGTTATTACACATTAAGGTGTAGTACTCCCCCCCCCCACCCTCCATGGCAAACTGAGATCTGCTAAAACAAAGACATTGTCATTACTTTTCTTGACTTCCATTTGCCATTCAACCTTTGCAGCACGTAACATTCTCAAACGTGCCTTTCTCAATGGAGTTTTGTGGATTGAAATCGGGAATAATATGAACTGTTGTTCAGAGCAAGTATAATTTGATTTGATTTGATTTATTATTGTCACATGTATTAACATACAGTGAAAAGTATTGTTTCTTGCACGCTATACAGACAAAGCATACCATTTATAGAGAAGGAAACGAGACAGTGCAGAATGTAGTGTTACAGTCATAGCTAGGGTGTAGAGAAAGATCAAGTTAGTGCGAGGTAGGTCCATTCAAAAGTCTGATGGCAGCAGGGAAGGAGCCGTTCTTGAGTCGGTTCTCCCCATGTCTGCGTGGGTTTCCTCCGGGTGTTCTGGTTTCCTCCCACAGTCCAAAGACGTGCAGATTAGGTTGACTGACCATGATAAATTGTCCCTTAGTGTCCAGGATACATAGGTTAGTGGGATTAGCAGGGTAAATATGTGGGGTTACAGGGTTAGGGTCTGGGTGGGATTTTTGTCAGTGCAGGCTCGATGGGTTGAATGGCCTCCTTCTGCACTGTAGGATTTCTATTATTTTTACATGAATAGGGAGGGAATAGCGGCATAGGTTTCAGGTAAGGACAGAAGGTTTTTTTTTTGGTTTGGTTTGGGCATCATGATTGGCACGGGCTTGGAGGGTCGAAGGACCTGTTCCTGTACTGTTCTTTGATATGGATTTGGACTGGGGTAGGCACAGTAAATCGTTTCACAACACCAGGTTAAAGTCCAACAGGTTTATTCGGTAGCACGAGCTTTTGGAGCACTGCTCCTTCAACCTGATGAAGGAATGCTGCTCCGAAAGCTCATGCTACCAAATAAACCTGTTGGACTTTAACCTGGCGTTGTGAGGCTACTTACTGTACAGTTCGTTGTTCTGGGTTATTCTGCTATTCTTATTCCAGAGAGAGGCCTCAGTGCATTGCTACCCCCCTTCCCTTGATCTGCCAGTGAGATGCTGGTTATACCAGCCCTCAGCATTAAAGTGCAGGCCACAATTGTAATTAGAATGTCAAAGAACTGGCCCCCTGTGTTTACTGTACAACAAGCAACAGACTTCATCTGAAGGCAGTTTGTAAGCATGCATTTCCGTGGCTCTAACAATACGATAGTCCCTGCTCAAACTGCATCACAACAGCTGCCTCCTGACAAGCCAACACCACAAAAAGAAAACATTTAATATTTCAGAATTGATTGCTGGAGATATTGGAATAGCAACGGCCGTAGAGGATGCCACATTTCAGAATCGGCTTTACAAACAAGTAAAAATACAGCACCCTCTTTTACAAAAAAGTTTCGGTTTAATCGATGGGTGAAATTCTCCAGTCTTCCAGCCGCGTGTTTCCCTGGCAGTGGCTCGTTGTTCGCTCATGGCAAGGTTCTCTGCTCCCGCCACTGTCAACGGGAATTCCCACTGACATCACCCCACTCTGATGGGAAATCCATGGGGACGGGTGACAGGGAGGGGGGTATGTGCTGTTGGCGGGATTGGAATATCCCGTCGGCGTAAACGGCCGGAGAATTCCGGCCTGTATCTTTCTGACTATGGTATCGTCAAGCTGAGGATGCACCTTCGGGAGGGCCGAATTGTCGCTGAGTGGGCATAACTCGAGTGCCCTTTGCAAAGGGTGGGGCTGCCTTCCAGGACTTCCAACTATCGTGGCTACCTTTTCAGTGGGGTGGGCTGTCATCGGGCCTTGAGTCCCCGCCTGCACTCTTGAACCAGCTGGCTTCATTGCGCTGGGGAAGAACGGCAAGTCACACCCATGCCTCCCCCTGCCAAGGTACACCCTAAAACAACCCCACATGATCTGCATGAACCCTATGCTAAGTATAGGGCCCCTGAAATAAATTTTGGTTTAATTTGGTTTATTATTGTCACATTTATTAACATGCAGTGAAAAGTATTGTTTCTTGCGCGCTATACAGACGAAGCATACCATTCGTACAGAAGGAAACGAGAGGGTGCAAAATGTAGTGTTACAGTCATAGCTAGGGTGTAGAGAAAGATCAACTTAATATGAGGTAAGTTTAATTTAATTTGGTTTATTATTGTCACATGTATTAACATGCAGTGAAAAGTATTATTTCTTCATGCTATACAAAGCATATCGTTCATAGAGAAGGAAACGAGAGAGTGCAGAATGTAGTGTTACAGTCACAGCTAGGGTGTTGAGAAAGATCAACTTAATGCGAGGTAGGTCCATTCAAAAGTCTGACAGCAGCAGGGAAGCAGCTGTTTTTGAGTCGGCTGGTACGTGACCTCAGATTTTTGTATCTTTTTCCTGACGAAAGAAGATGGAAGAGAGAATGTCCGGGGTGCGTGGGCTCCTTAATTATGCTGGCTGTTTTCCCGAGGCAGCGGGAAGTGTCAACAGAGTCAATGGATGGGAGGTTGGTTTGCGTGATGGATTGGGCTACATTCACAACATTTTGTAGTTCCTTGAGGTCTTGGGCGGAGCAGATGCCATACCAAGCTGTGATACAACCACCAAAGAAATACCACAAGGCCAGTATCTCTTCACCAAATTTACAATACTGTCATGCACCCCCAGACATTCTCTCTTCTTCCATCGGGAAAAAGGTGTAAAAGTCTGAGGTCACGCACTAACCGACTCAAGAACAGCTTCTTCTCTGCTGTTGTCAGACTTTTGAATGGACCTACCTCCCATTAAGTTGATCTTTCTCTACACCCTAGCTATGACTGTAACACTATATTCTGCACTGTCTCCTTTCTTTCTCTATGAACAGTATGCTTTGTCTGTAGGGCACGCAAGAAACAATACTTTTCACTGTATCCCAATACATGTGACAATAATAAATCAAACCAAATTCAAATCAATAGTTAGGCATACCCACACAGGTACATCCTCGTACAGAGTATACACTCTGAGTGCCATTTACCCACACACTCCACACTCTGCAGGGCTCCCAGACTACACAACATTAACTGCCTCAATCAGGGAGTTTGTATTCCAACGAATGGATCTCATTTAAGTAATCTGTGGTGAGAGAATAGAAGCAACGTTTCGAGTCTGGACGAAGGGTCATCCAGACTCGAAACGTTGACTCCATTCTCTCCCTACAGATGCTGCCAGACCTGCAGAGTTTTTCCAGCGTTTTCTGTGATAATGTTAAGTGTTCCTCGACATTGTTAATACTTTTCAATTTAATTAACAGTTTATTGATTTTACACTATGGCTTCTATGCACAGAAATTGGAAGGGGATGGTGGTGGGGGGGAGGGGAAGAGAGAAATAGAACATATTTCTACAGGTAGTTAAGACCGATTTATTTCAGTTGTTTTTCTTCCCAAACACAATTAACCAAATGGATTAAGAGAGAAGTAATGCAGAGGGACACTTCCTATATAAAGTTACCGCAATGTCATTGTACAACCTGAGGACTTTCAGGTCAACATTATTCCTGCTGGGGCTTTAAACATGATGTTCTGCCAAGCTCCAGGACACTAATTTGTACCCAGGTGCTGTATGGTGGCACAGTGGGTTAGCACTGCTGCCTCACAGCACCAGAGACCCGGGTTCTATTCCCGGCTTGGGTCACTGTCTGTGTGGAGTCTGCACAATCTCCCAGTGTCTGCATGGGTTTCCTCCGGGTGCTCCGGTTTCCTCACACAATCCAAAAGATGTGCTGGTTTGGTGCATTGGCTGTGCTAAATTCTCCCTCAGTGTAACCCAAACAGATGCCGGAGTGCGGCAACTGGGGGATTTTCATAGTAATTTCATTGCAGCGTTAATGTAAGCCTACTTGTGACTAACAAATAAACTGTAAAACTACAAAGTGCATTGTTCCTTAGTGTCAGGGGGATTACTTGGTCAGATAACTGGGGATAGGGCTTGAGTGGGATTGTTGTTGGTACAGACTCAATGAGCTGAACGGCCTCCCTCTACACTGTGGGGAATTCTATGATTCTAAGAGAGAAACGGAATGACTAATGAAAGAACAAAGAACAACAAAGAACAAAGAAAATTACAGCACAGGAACAGGCCCTTCGGCCCTCCAAGCCTGCACCGACCATGCTGCCTGACGACTAAAACCCCCTACCCTTCCGGGGACCATATCCCTCTATTCCCATCCTATTCATGTATTTGTCAAGACGCCCCTTAAAAGTCACTACCGTATCCACTTCCACCATCTCCCCCGGCAACGAGTTCCGGGCACCCACCACTCCCTGTGTAAAAAAATCTGCCTTGTACATCTCCTTCACACATTGCCCCTCGCACCTTAAACCTATGCCCCCCCACCCCCTGCCCCCCTCAAGTGACTGACTCTTCCACCCTGGGGGAAAAAACTTCTGACTATCCGTTCTGTCCCTCAAGATCGTTTCAACTTCTATCGGGTTGCCTCCTCAATCTCTGTCATTCCAGTGGGAACAAACCAAGTTACTCCAACCTCTCCTCATAGCTAATGCCCTCCATACCAGGGCAACATCCTGGTAAATCTTTTCTGTACCCTTTCCACATCCTTCTGGTCGTGTGGCGACCAGAATTGAAGTAATTATTTTGTGTTAAAATAAAGGTGCAATGTGCAGTCCTACTGTGTTACTGAAGATTCAAAAATAATTTTATAGTTGAGGTATTTTATGATATAATTCTAAATGTCACGGTTCTATTTTATGTGACTATTGGATAGGTAACACTCCATTCGCCAATCTATATTATTGCAGAACCCAAGTCCTTACTTTGGTTCCTGTTCTTTGAAACTTCCACTCGCTGACATTTTGAGGCTGCGAGGGAAAGTCTTATTGCGTTTTCCATCATAACATTTAATTGACCATGGCACGAATTCCCCTTCTTTACATTAAGACCCGAAGGGAGAAGGTGGGGGGGGAGGGAGTACATTAGCCTGCTGCTGAAATTATATAATTAAATGTCACATTCTGTCGATGAAGGTCACACATATGGGTCTGAACTTTGTCAGTGGTTTAATTCTCTCACGCTGGCATTAGCTTTGGTGTTAGTTAAGGTCCTGTCAGTTTTTGTCCTGCCTTGTGTAAATTAACAAAATAGAAATTTAAAATACTATCCGGGACAGATGTGAATCCGTCAAGCCATGGCAAATGAAGTTTAATATTTCATAAGCTAGTAGACTGCGGTCGAATTTTTAAACAACAACAACCACTTATATTTATCTTCAGCCTCTCTGATGGAATAAAATGCCCTGAGGTGCTTCACAAAGTAAAATGTATTTATTAGTAGCCGTGATGGTGGCACAGTGGGTTAGCATTGCTGCTTCACGGCGCCAGTGACCTGGGTTCAATTCCCAGCTTTCAGTCACTGTTCCCCTCCCCACCATGTCTGCATGGGTTTCCTCCGGATGCTCCGGTTTTCTCCCACAGTCCAAAGATGTGCAGGTTAGGTGGGTTGGCCATGCTAAATTGTCCCATAGTGTCCAAAATGTGCAGGTTAGGATGATCAAATGCAGGCAATTAGCTTAGGGGGTTTAAAAAAAGGGCAGCATGGACAAGTTGGGCCGAAGGGCCTGTTTCCATGCTGTAAACCTCTCTAACTCTATTGAGTTGCATGTATTTCATTGCTAGCCCGGAGGGTTGTTGAGCTGGAGAAAGTTCACGAGGTCACGGAGGGATTTTAAAATGAGAATAAGTAAAATAAGGGGCTGTTTGACCAGAAGCCAAGGGGTGGCACAGTAGCACAGTGGTTAGCACTGCTGCTTCACAGCTCCAGGGTCCCGGGTTCGATTCCTGGCTCGGGTCACTGTCTCTGTGGAGTTTGCACATTCTCCTCATGTCTGCATGGGTTTCCTCCGGGTACTCTAGTTTCCTCCCACAGTCCAAAGATTGTGCGGGTTAGGTTGATTGGCCATGCTAAGAAATTGCCCCTTAGTGTCCAGGGACGCACAGGTTAGAGGGATTAGTGGGTATAACATGTAGGGATATGGTGGTAGGGCCTGGGTGGGATTGTGTTCGGTACAGACTCGATGGGCCGAAGGGCCTCTTTCTGAACTGCAGGGTTCTATGATTCTAAGTCAGTGAGCACAGGGGTGATGGAGGGGGCAGGGAACAGGGCTCATGACACAGGCAGCAGAGTTCTGAATGAAGTCAAATTTACAGCGTGCAGAATGTGGGAGGGCAGCCAAGAGAGCACGAGAGTAGTCAGGCTGAGATAGAACAGAGGCATGAATGAGAATATCTGCTGCTGATCAGCACAGCCAGGGGCCAAGTCATGCAATGTCAAGGAGGTGGAAATAAGCAGTTCTTAAGGTGCAATTTTCCTGTCCTGGCCACCACGGGAATCATGGCGGGTGCAGGGAGGCGGACCACGCCTATTGTTCTTGACTGGGACTTCCGGTTTTGTGGGGAGTGTAGCCAGAAAATGCCGCCCTTAGAGAGGGCATAAACATGAGGTCGGAGGTCCATCTCGGTGACACCGAGGATGCGAACACACTGGCTTAAATTCATAGAATCCCTACGGTGCAGAAGGAGGCCATTTAGCCCATCGAACCTGCACCAACAATCCCACCCAGACCCTATTCCCGTAACCCCACGTATTTACCCTGCTACGGTAACCGGCACAGCATGGTCAACACTGCTGCTTCACAGCTCCAGAGGCTGGGCTCGATTCCCAGCTTGGGTCTCTGTCTGGGTGGCATGTGCACATTATCCTTGTGTCTGCATGGGTTTCCTCCAGGTGCTCCGGTTTCCTCCCACAGTCCAAAGATGTGCAGGTTAGGTTGATTGGCCATGCTAAAATCGCCTTCAGTGTCCTGAGATGCGTAGGTTAGAGGATTAGTGGGTAAATGTGTAGGGATATGAGGGTAGGGCCAGGGTGGGATTGTGGTCAGTGCAGACTTGATGGCCCGAATGACCTCTTTCTGTACTGTAGGAATTCTATGATTCTATAATTCCCCCTGACACTAAGGGGCAATTTAGCATGGCCAATCCACCTAACCTGCACATCTTTGGACACTAAGGGACAATTTAGCATGGCCAATCCACCTAACCCGCAAGTCTTTGGAACTAAAGGGCAATTTAGCATGGCTGATCCACCTAACCTGCATATCTTTGGACACTAAGGGATAATTTAGCATGGCCAATCCACCTAACCTGCACATCTTTGGACACTAACGGGCAATTTAGCATGGCCAATCCCCCTAACCAGCGCATCTTTCAGACTGTGGGAGGAAACTGGAGCACCCGGAGGAAACCCACACATACACGGGGAGAACGTGCAGGCTCCACACAGACAGTCATCCCCTAGTCTGGGAATTGAACCTGGGTCCCTGGCACTGTGAGGCAGCAGTACTAACCACCACCTGATCTCAGACTGTTGCCAGGGAGAGGGATGGAGTCAGTAACGAAGGATCTGAGGACCAAAAACAATAGCTTCAGTCTTCGCAGTGTTTAATTGGAGGAGATTTTTGCTCATCCAGTATTAGTTGTCTGGTAAGCAGTGAGCTAAACAAATGCTTAGTTACATTTAACAGGTTAAAAGACAGCAGGAAATCTGCTTGGAGCTTTGCTATTAATCTATTAATTGTACTTGACAAGGCAGCATTTATTATCCGTTGCAAAGCTGTTCTTCATAGCCAATTAACTTTTTGAAATGCACAAGGTTTTGTTACACTGGCAAACCTGCCTGCCAATGGTACAAGGCACAGTCCTGCAAACTGCAACAAGATGGATAACCAGTTAATCCAATGGTACCGGTAGAGCAATGAATGCTATCCAGGCAATCTAAAAGAAACTCCCCTCTTCTCTGGAAGAAGCTGTGGGTTCAGAAGGGAGACAGGGGCTTTCTCAACCTTAATATAAAAACAAAATACTCTGGATGATGGAATCTGAAACAGAAACAGAAAATGCTGGAAAATCTCAGCAGGTCTGACAGCATAAGAACTAGGAACAGGAGTAGACCAGCTGGCCCCTCGAGCCTGCCCCGCCATTCAATAAAATCATGGCTGATCTTTTCATGGACTCAGCTCCACTTACGCGCCCACTCACCATAACCCTTAATTCCTTTACTGTTCAAAAAGCTATCTATCCTTGCCTTAAAAACATTCAATGAGGTAGCCTCAACTGGGCAGGGAATTCCACAGATTCACAGCCCTTTGTGTGAAGAAGTTCCTCCTCGACTCAGTCCTAAATCTGCTCCCCCTTATTTGGAGGCCATGCCCCCTCTGGAATTCTCTGCCCGTTGAAGTGGTGGAGGCTGCCTCGCTAAATATTTTTAAGACGCGGGTTGATGGGTTCTTGATAAGAGAGGGGATTAAGGGTTATGGGGAGAGGGCGGGAAAGTGGAACTGAGCCACAACAGATCAGCCATGATCTTATTGAATGGCGGGGCAGGCTCGAAGGGCTAGATGGCCTACTCCTGCTCCTATTTCTTATGTTCTTATGTTTATGTTCGTTCTAGTTTCACCTGCCAGTGGAACCAACTTCCCTGCTTCTACCTTATCTACTCCTTTCATAATCAAAGCTCCCACTACCAAAGCAGGTTGCTGCATATTCTGGAAATCTGAATGGTGACTGGTGTGTGGCCGACTTGAATTGGACTTTGTAAAGGGATACCTTAGCCAAGTTGACCAGCAGGAGTGCTAGAAAAGAGAAACTCATACCTGGGAGTTATTCAGCTGGCTTTCTGGAGCCACTTCAAGTTAGCATGCACTTTTAAAAGTTTATTTGTTTGAGTCACAAGTAAGGCTTACATTAACACTGCAATGAAGTTACTGTGAAATTCCCCTAGTTGCCAGACTCCGGCGTCTGTTTGGGTACACTGAGGGAGAATTTTGCACGGCCAATCCACCTAACTAGCACGTCTTTCAGACTGGGGAAGGAAACCCACACAGAGTAAAAGATTGAACAAGAGAGCATGCTGGGCACAACTTGCCGCCATTAACACTGCAATGAAGTTACTGTGAAAATCCCCTAGTCGCCCATACTCCAGCACCTGTTCGGATTACACCGAGGGAGAATTTAGCACCTAACCAGCACGTCTTTCAGACTGTGGGAGGAAACCAGAGCACCCAGAGGAAACCCACGTGGACACGGGGAGAACATGCAAACTCCACACAGTGACCCAAACTGGGAATCGAACCTGGGTCCCTGGCACTGTGAGGCAGCAGCGCTAACCCACTGTGCCACCATGCTGCCCCCAATAGTTCACAGAAACCCTACAGTGCAGAAGGAGGCCATTGGGCCCATCGGGTCTGCACTGACAACAATCCCACCCTGGTCCTCTGCTCATAAGCCCACATATTTTCCGTGCTAATCCCCCGACACTAGGGCAATTTAACATGGCCAATTCTGCACATCTTTGGACTGTGTGAGGAAACTACAGCACCCAGAGGAAACCAACGCAGACACAGGGTGAGAATGTGAAGACCCCCCACAGAAAGTGACCCGAGCCAGGAATCCGACTGGGGTCCTCGGCGCTGTGAGGCAGCAGTGCTAATCACTGTGGGAGGAAACCCAAGCAGATGCGGGGAGAATGTGCAGACTTCACACAGACAGTGACCCGAGCCGGGAATCGAACCCAGATCCCTACTGCTGTGAGGCAGCAGTGCTAATCCACTGTGCCACTCCTGAAACTGCAAACTTTTAAAAATTTCAGCAGATTTTCTTTTTGCCTTCTAATAAAACCTCCCGCGCCTGAAATAAGAGCGGCACACTACTGCTGAGAAGCCTCACATGTTCATCTGAAATTCCCCTCTCTCCTATTTTAGCATCCAATAATTAGGCAAGGCCTGAGTCTAAAATAATAAGCGGAAAAGGCTTCAGCAAGACAACATCCCTCCACATAATTTCAGGATTGCTAAAGTTGATGAGCAGATTCAATTTCCCGGCTTTTAACATCTAAACATCAAGCAGGCCAAGGAAGATACGATTCGGGGCTGTTAGGGCAACACTTGGTTTGTACCATCACAGTTCTTATTGGGCCCAGCGTGGGAAGGGGGAAGGGTTTTCATCCAGGCGCAAAAGCGAGTTATTTACGTGACAGAAAGTGCACCATTAAATGTAAAAGAAACCCCATTCATGGAGTGCCAGTGAGACTAAGTGAGAACATATGCACTTTTTTTTTGTTAGGGAGGCAGCCAGACTAGCCATGCCTACCACAACAAAAAACCCGATACTCTGAAGCAACTGTAATAACAACTTGCAGTGGCAGGGGTCCAGTTCTGACAAGAGTCAATCATGTGTGTGTGTCCCCTGCTACTCCACACCACACCCACGATCAACCCCTCCGCCCTCACCTCAGCACTTGCACATTATTCAGCTTGTTGGGATTTCCTTCCCTTTCTGCAATCGCCTCCGCCAAAAACCACCCCCCCCTTCCACCATCTCCGCCTTCCCCAGCTTTAACAACAGAGGGTTGTAAAGGGAAAGAGAGACACCGGATAACTCTCACTGCCCTCTGCTCCGTTCCCCAGCATTGCCTCGGGAGATACAAGCTGCCATTTATTATTCGTCTGGGGTGCACGTATGCGACTGAAGATGAGAGTGGGCTTTTTTGTTTTAAGTAGCAGTGTAAAAGTGTAAAAAGAAAGCTGGAAGATGTCCCAAAATAAAAGACAATGTCTTGACCAGAGAAATTGGCTGGAATCTCGGTCTCAGCAGTGGAAGGCTCTGGATCTATGTGACAGCAGCGATTTAGCTCTGTAAGACTTTGTGTATTCACTTATTTAAAAAAGAGACCTCCCCAACCAATACCCTTGTGTTTTCTGAACCGTCACCCACCCCGGTTGAGATGAAGGGAGCTGCAGTCAAGTCTGTGCGAACGACAGCTGTCAGAATGGTCTCAGTGGAACAAAATGAAGGTTGGTCACACAGCTTACAATGTAAGGTGAGACATTAATCTCAGCAGGACTCTGGTTTCACCAGAGCCAGTCTGCCTGGGGGGAGGCAGAGGTGATTTTTATAACTGCGACTCCAGAGGATCTGACATTTCCAGGCAAGAAAATTTCACAAAAAAGAACTCGATGAATCACAATTTACAGGAGGCAGGAAAATACACACGACTTAACAGCAATTCCTCTCCTGTTATAACACCACCACTTCAGCAAATAACTCATTTGGCATTACCTTTTATATTGGCAACAGGAACACTACGGGAAATATATTCTTGATCAAAGGATCCCGACAGTGCAGAAGGAGGACCGTTCAGCCCACCGAGTTTGCACCAACCACTATCCCACCCAGGACCTATTCCCATAACACTACATACTTACCCTAGTTAATGCCCCTGAGACTAGTGGCAATTTAGCACGGCCAAGCCACCTAATCCACACATCTTTGGACACTAAGGGGTAATTGAGCATGGCCAATCCACCTAACCAGCACATTTTTGGACTGTGGGAAGAAACCCAAGCACCTGGAGGGAATCCACGCAGACACGGGGAGAACGTGCAAACCGGGAATCAAATGCGGAGCCCTGGCACTGTGAAACAGCAGTGCTGCCATGCCGCCCAAATTTCACTGGCTATTTTTGAACTAACCAAAGTCATGAAGGGCACTGTAAAGTATTTCTTTTGTTTGCATCGATATAAACAGGTTTGTTTAGAAATCAATAGTTGTAAAGACGAGTTTGGATTTCAAAAAGCTTTGAAAAAAAAATGGATTGGAGTGAATGGCTGCCACAAATCTGGTCACTTGGTAATGAATGATTGCCAATACCTCATGGGACACTACGGTGGCACAGTGGGTTAGCACTGCTGCCTCACAGCATCAGGGACCCGGGTTTGGTTCCTGGCTTGGGTCACTGTCCGTGTGGAGCCTGCATGTTCGCCCCGTGTCTGTGTGGGTTTCCTCCGGGTGCTCCAGTTTCCTCCCACAGTCCGAAAATGTGCGGGTTAGGTGGATTGGCTGTGCTAAATTGCCCCTTAGTGTCCAAAGATGTGCGGGTTAGGTGGATTGGCCGTGTTAAATTGCCCCTTAGTGTCAGGGGGCCTGGGTGGGATTGTGGTCGGTGCAGACGCGATGGGACGAATGGCCTCCTTTTGCACTGTTTTATGACTCCCTCAAAAGCTATTTCAAAGCAATTAAGAGGCTGTACGCGCTTAACAAATACTATTCAGCACAACTGATAAATCAAGACTTGTAGAATGGTCTCGATTGAAGAACGATAGACAGAAATAATTTTATAAATCCTCCTAAACTGCTGCAGTATAAATATTAATCCAAACAGGAAACAATCAAGCGTCCGCCCAGTGAAGCGCCTGATTTAAAACCCGCTCAATATAACTGAACCTGGGGCGGAGGAGGGGAGGGAGGGATTCTCCAGTACCCTGAGCCCCAGGTGCGGACCGTGCCGGACTTGTGAACTCGGTGAGAGACCTGCTAACGGGATTTGTGCCGGTCGTTTAAAATGTTTCCACTACCGCTGGCCCGTGCCACTTGGCACGATCAGAATTATGCGCAAAGAAAGCCCGAGAACTTGATCCAAACTCATCCGTTTTAATTTCATTGGTGAGAAATTAAAATCAAATGTGCTCCTGCTCCCCCAGCAGGAAGCCGACCCAGACATCAATCGCTTCCGGCCCCTAAAAGCGGGGGACCAGGCTTCATAGACTCTAAGGGAGAGCAAGGAGGAGATTTGATCTCATTTACTATTGTCAAATGTATCAGGATACAGTGAAAAGTATTATTTCTTGTGCGCTATACAAAGCATACCATTCATAGAGAAGGAAAGGAGAGGGTGCAGAATGTAGTGTTACCATCATAGCTAGGGATTTGATTTGATTTGACTTGATTTGATTTATTATTGTCAAATGTATTAACATACAGTGAAAAGTATTGTTTCTTGTGCGCTATACAAAGCATACCATTCATAGAGAAGGAAAGGAGAAGGCGCAGAATGTAGTGTTACAGTCACAGCTAGGGTGTAGAGAAAGATCAACTTAATGCGAGGTAGGTCCATTCAAAAGTCTGACAGCAGCAGAGAAGAAGCTGTTCTTGAGTCAGTTGGTACAAGACCTCAGACTTTTGTATCTTTTTCCTGATGGAAGAAGGTGGAAGAGAGAATATTTGATTTGATTTGAATTATTATTGCCACGAATATTAACATACAGTTTAAAGTATTGTTTCTCACATGCTATACAGACAAAGCACATTGTTCATAGAGAACGAAAGGAGAGAGTGCAGAATGTAGTGTTACAGTCATAGCTAGGGTGTAGAGAAAGATCAACTTTGTACAAGGTAGGTTCATTCAAGATAGTTAGTAGGATTTTGCAAGCACAGGCCAAATGGTGGGGGTTACAAGGAGTGTGACATGTTTGCAGCAGGAAAGAAGCTGTTCTTGAGTTGGCTGGTATGTGACCTCAGACTTTCATACCTTTTTCCTGATGGAAGAAGGTGGAAGAGGCAATGTTCAGGGTGCATGAGGTCCTTGATTATGCTGCCTGCTTTTCCCAAGGCAGTGGGAAGTGTAGATAGAAACAACGGATGGGAGGCTGGTTTGTGTGATGGATTAAGTGAGTAGCGCTCAGCATTCACCTCCATGGTGCCCATGGACAAAAAGATCCACTGCCACTGTGCAAGGGGGCGTGGTGGTGGTGGTAGTAGTGGTTCTTTCTAAGGAGCTGGGGGTTAAAGGGGCTCAGGCTGAACTGGATGTGTTCAGGATGGGGGTCGCTTGGCTAGTCTTCTCACTGCTGCTTTTAAAATCTTTGAATGATCTCTCAGCATGTTGATTTTAAAGAGCTGTCAGGTTGCAGGGGTTAGGCTTCTCTCTGTTGCTTTTAACAGCTTTGAAGTGCTTTGTAAGGAGTCTCACAACACCAGTTTAAAGTCCAACAGGTTTATTTGGTTGCACAAGCTTTCGGAGCGCGCCCCTTCATCAGGTGAATCTAACAGTGACTAGCACTGCTGCCTCACAGCTCCAGGGACCCAGGTTCGATTCCCAGCTTGAGTCACTATCTGTCTGGAGTTTGCACATTCTTTCCGTGTCTGTGTGGGTTTCCTCCGGTTGCTCCCATTTCCTCCCACACTCCAAAGATGTGTGGGTTAGATGGATTGGCTATGCTAAATAGCCATTTAGTGTCAGGGGACCAGTTAGGATAAATGCATGCGGACATGGGGATGTGGCCTGGGGTGGGATTGTGATCAGTGCAGACTTGATGAGCCTCCTTCTGCAGCATAGGATTCTATGATGATTACAGGACAAAGAGGTGTGAACTGTCCCAAACCAGGATAGTTTGTAGGATTTTGCAAGCACAGGTCAAATGGTGGGGGTTACACGGAGTGTGACATGAACCCAAAATCCCAGTAGAGATCATGTAAAGACTCGCCTTCCGACCATTATCTTACAATTGTGTCTGTGTCTATATATGCCGTATTTGTAAAACCCAACTCTCCACTCACCTGATGAAGGAGCAGCACTCCGAAAGCTCATGATTCCAAATAAACCTGTTGGACTTTAACCTGCTGTTGTGAGACTATTTATTGTGCCCACCCCAGTTCAACGCTGGCATCTCCACATCACTGAAGTGCTTTGTTCACATTCCATTTTCAGCCCCATTAATGTTTACAGCCCTCTTGAGTAGCTGCTGCTGGCTTCTTCAAAGGAAGGATTATAATTGTTTACTTAGACCGCTGTACTTTATAGCAAGAACATCCTTTCTCAGATAAGGAGACCAAAACTGCTCACAATACTCCAGGAATGGCCCCACCAATGCCCTGTATAATTGCAGCAAAACATCCCTATTCCAATACTCAAATCCTCTCGCTATGAAAGCCAACATAACACTAGCCTTCTTTCCTGCCTGCTGTACCTGTATGCTTACTTACAGCGACTAATGCACAAGGATGCCCAAATCTCGCTGAGTATCCACTCGATTTGATTTGATTTATTATCACATGTATTTACAGTGAAAAGTATTGTTTCTTGTGCGCTATACAGACAAAGCATACCATTCATAGAGAAGGAAAGGAGAGAGTGCAGAATGTAGTTTTACAATCATAGCTAGGATGTAGAGAAAGATCAACTTAATGAGGTAGCTTTTGATTCAATTTGATTTACTATTGTCACATGTGTTGGGATACAGTGAAAAGTATTGTTTCTTGCGCGCTATACAAAGCATACCGTTCATAGAGAAGGAAAGGAGAGAGAGTGCAGAATGTAGTGTTACAGTCATAGCTAGGGTGCACAGAAAGATCAACTTAATGCAAGGTAAGTCCATTCAAAAGCCTGATAGCAGCAGGGAAGAAGCTGTTCTTTAGTCGATTGGTATATGACCTCAGACTTTTGTATCTTTTATACTTGGGGAAGGGACGTTGGAACCAGTGACCTGGGGAGTTGAGCGTTATTCTGATATCTCTCAGGAGGCGTCTTTGCCAGGCGTCTAAATCCCATACATCTCATTCACGGCACAAATCACCCCAAGCTCCAAACTAAACCATCTAAGTGTGGGTGGGTTGTGCTTGGAATCACGCCAACCCACCCAGTGGGAATCGCACCACGTTTCCAAACAGTGACCCACGCTTAGAAAATTTTTGGGAGAGTTGCGCACACGATTAAAACATCCCTCCGAAAATGTCGCCAGCATTAAATTAAACGAAATGTGCCAATCCTACAGCACTCACCAGCAAAAATTAACTTGCAAATGGAAAATAAGAGATGGCACAGTAAGAGGTGACAAAATGAAAATCAGCTGAGTCTTATCCCAAGTATAAAAATTAGGGAGCCTTCAGCAAAATGAAAAGCGAATCAAACTTGTTAAAAATAACATTATGCTAAAATTTAGAGGGAAAAAAATGCCCTTTTCCACAAAAAGCCGTCCCGAGCTATGTTCGGGAGCCAGTTGATGAATGGTTAGAGAATGAGAACAGCCTGCAATTAAAATGTGCTGGTCAACCCCTGATTCCCATCAATCAATGTAGCAATCGTAGAGGAGGCCATTCAGCCCATCCAGCCTACAACAACAACAATCTCACCCTATCCCCATATATATAACCTGCTCATCTCCCTGACACTCAGGGACAATTTAGCATGGCCAATCCACCTAACCTGCACATCTTTGGACACTAAGGGACAATTTAGCATGGCCAATCCACCATAACCCACACATCTTTGGACACTAAGGGGCAATTTAGCATGGCCAATTCATCTAACCTACACATCTTTGGATTTTGGGAGGAAATCGGAGAACCCGGAGGAAATCCACACAGACTATTCAACTGGCATATCAGGCCATCAGTGAGCATTCAATGAGGGACAGAGCACAGTGCAATCACCCACAAAGAAATGGGATGCTGTTAAACCTTGGGAAGTGTATGTAATTTTGGAAGACGAAATTCAAAAGGATTTTAATAGGAGAAAGAAGGGAAGAGGGAAGGTCGGACAGAGATGGGGGTGGAAAGAGGGGAACCTTGAGAAACTTGGTTTCAGGTTTGGTGATTTACAAAAATTCACACTTTTCTATCATACCGCTTGACCAGTTTATTCCAGAGAGACCTGCGCCATCACCCACAACTAAGCTAGTGGCAAGCTAAAGTGTTCTTGAGATACGCAACTGTAAAAATGCTTTGCTGTCTTCTATGATTTTTGTAGTAACTCTACGAGAAATTCAATGCGTGTGATTTTTTTGGATGAAGTTAACAAGTTTGATTCGCTTTACATCTGAAGAGGCTGTCTGTGATCCAGGCTTAAAGCTGAAGGGTTGAACTCGGGTAAAGTACTGAGAGGCTGCTGGTGCCTGGGAAATATATCCGAGAGTGAATTAACACTGTCTCAACTGGAGGGGAAAACTAATGGGAAAAGAATTGCAATACTTCCACCACGACTATTGATGTGACTCCTGCATCAAAATGGGAAGCAAGTTAGAGTCAATCACACAAGTGTAAAGCTTTAAAAACGCATGTGATTTTTGCAAAGGGGCATATAATAATACAACGGCTAAACCTAGAGAATTAATTTTTTAATTGTTTTTGTCCTTCTGTCACAGCTTTATCCTAGTAAAGTTTTTTAAAATGGGCGGCACAGTGGCACAGTGCTGCTGCCTCACAGCGTCAGGAACCCAGGTTCAATTCCCTGGCTTGGGTCACTGTCTGTGCGGGGTCTGCATGTTCTCCCCCCGCCCGATGTCTGCTGGGGTTTCCTCCGGGTGCTCCGGTTTCCTCCCACAGTCTGAAAGACATGCTGGTTAGGGTGCATTGACCCGAACAGGCACCGGAGTGTGGCAACTAGGGGAATTTCACAGTAACTTCATTACAGTGTTAATCTTAAGCCTTACTTGTGGCGAATAAATAAACTTTAACTTTAGCATCTCCACAGCAAGAACATCTGATAAGAGGTTCGAAGAGACCAGTTATTCGACCATAAAACATCGGAGCAGAATTAGGCCATTTGGCCCATCATGTCTGTTTCGCCTTTCAATCGTGGCTGATATTTTTCTCATCCCCATTCTCCTGCCTTTTTCCCATAATCCCTGATCCCCTTATTAATCAAGAACCTATCTATCTCTATCTTAAAGACACTCAGTGACCTGGCCTCCACAGCCTTCTGCAGCAATGAGTTCCACAGATTCACCATACTCTGACTGAAGAAATTCCTCCTCATCTCTGTTTTAAAGGATTGTCCCTTTAGCCTGAGGTTGTGCGCTCTGGTTCTAGTTTTTCCTACTAGTGGAAACGTCTTCTCCATGTCCACTCTATCCAGGCCTTGTAGTATCCTCTAACTTTCAATAACATCCTCCTCATCCTTCTGAACTCCAACAAGTACAGACTCAGAGTCCTCCACCGTTCCTCATATGACAAACTCTTCATTCCAGGGATCATTCTTGTGAACCTCCTCTGGACCCAGCACATCTTTCCTTAGATATGGGGCCCAAAGCTGCTCACAGTACTCCAAATGGAGTCTGACCACAGCCTTATACAGCCTCAGCAATACATCCCTGGTTTTGTATCGTAGCCCTCTCGTAATGAATGCTAACATTGCATTTGCGTTCTTAACTATCAAGTCAACCTGCGAGTTAACCTTAAGAAAATCCTGAACTAGGACTCTCAAGTACCTTTCGCCCTTCCCATTTCTTAATCCTCTCCCCATTTAGAAAATTGTCTGTGCTTCTATTATGCGAGACTCAAGGCAGAAATTCAACCACAATAACAACTGCTATTTATACTGCACCTCTGAAATAATAAGATGCCCCAAGGCATTTCGTAGAAGTGTTCTCAAACAGAATTTGACACCAAGCCACATAAGGAAGATACTAGCACAGCTGGCCAAAAGCTCAGTCAAAGAGGTCATTTTTAAGGAGCGTTTTAGAAGAGGAGGGAGAATTAGAGAGGGATAAAACTTTATGGAGTGAATTCCAGAGCATCAGGGGTCCAGGCAGCTGAAGGCACAGATACAAATGATTAAAATTAGAGACGCTCAAGAGGCCGGAATTGGAGGAGCGCAGGAATCGCTGTAACAGACAAGGGTCGGAACTTTCACGTCTTTCACCCCAGCAGCGTGGGGTGTGTTGAGTGGGGAATCTTGTTGAGAACGGCGGGTCCAGGAGAGCCCCCATGGCAAATGGCCTCTGTGAAACACGTGGCAGTTTGCGTGGAAAATCCCACCCAGGATACAAAATGCTTGCTCAAGCTCACTGCCACTTCCTTGCTCCCCATCAGTAATTGTTGAGATTACTAATCAGTAATTTTCACCATGCTCTGAGTGAAACCCTTCGTCCTGAATTCATTAAATTAGTAGCTGCTGGAAATAAATTTGAGACGCTGCAAACAGATTCACAACTTTAGGTTTGCCTTTTGTTGCAGAAGCAACTATTACATCAATGGGGCTTTTCTGCCTCGCCGTATTTTAGATACCTCTAAAGAGTGAGTTCTTAATTCCTCACCACCCATGCCAACACTGTAGTTAAAAAAGCCCCACCAATGCCTCCACTTTCTCAGGAGGCTGAGGAAATTTGGCATGTCTGCTATGACTCTCACCAACTTTTACAGAATATAGAATCTCTTAGTGCAGAAGGAGGCCATTTGGCCCATCAAGTCTGCACTGACCACAATCCCACCCAGGCCCTAGCCCCATAACCCCACATATTTACCCTGCTAATGCCCTGACACCAGGGTCAATTTATCATGGCCAGTCAACCTAACCTGCAGATCTTTGGACTGTGGGAGGAAACCGGAGCAGCTGGAGGAAACCCACGGAGATATGGGGAGAATATGCAAACTCCACACAGACAGTGACCCAAGGCCAGAATTAAACCCGGGTCCCTTGACGCTGTGAGGCAGCATTGCTAACCACCATGCTGCCATGCCAATACACCATAGAAAGCATTCTTTCTGGTTGTATCACAGCTTGGTATGGGCTCCTGCTCTGCCCAAGGCTGCAAAGAATTACAAAAGGTTGTGAACGTAGCCCAATCCATCACACAAACCAACCTCCCAGCCACTGACTCCGTCTACACCTCCCGCTGCCTTGGGAAAAGCAGTCAGCATAATTAAGGACCCCACGCACCCCGGACATTCTCTCTTCCACCTTTCTCCATCAGGAAAAAGATACAAAAGTCCGAGGTCACATACTGACTGACTCAAGAACAGCTTCTCCCCTGCAGCCAACAGACTTTTGAATGGACCTACCTCACATTAAGTTGATCTTTCTCTGCACCCTAGCTATGACCAGAGGGGCAGCACAGTAGGTTATAGCACTGCTGCTTCACAGCGCCAAAGACCCAGGTTCGATTCCTGGCTTGGGTCACTGTCTGTGTGGAGTTTGCACATTTTCCCCATCTGCAGGGATTTCCTCCGGGTGCTCCAGTTTCCTCCCACAGTCCAAAAAATGTGCTGGTTAGGTGCTAAATTCTCCCTCAGTGGACCTGAACAGGCCAGAGTGTAGCAACTAGGAGATTTTCACAGTAACTTCATTGCAGTGTTAATGTAAGCCTTATTTGTGACTAATAAACTTTATTTTGCTTTACTTTAGCATATTCTGCACCCTCTCCTTTCTTTCTCCCCTATGTACTCTATGAATGGTAAGCTTTGTCTATATAGCTAGCAAGAAACAATACTTTTCACTGTATACTAATACAAATGCCAATAATAAATCAAATCAAAATCTACCTCACATTAAGCTGATCTTTCTCTACACCCTAGCTATGACTGTAACACTACATTCTGCACTCTCTCCTTTCCTTCTCTATGAACAGTATGCTCTGTCTGTATAGCGCACAAGAAACAATACTTTTCACAGTATCCCAATACACATGACGATAATAAATAAAATCAAATCACCTCAAAGGTACTTGCACAAGCCCTGATATTCTATTTTAAACCATACCCACGCTGTTGAACGAAAACCTTTCTTTAATATTTTGTTGTAGCTCTTGGAGCTACACAGTGCATCCAAAGGACATTTTTCATAACTTCTGGAGGTTACAAACCCTCAGCACATTAGTGCTTATTGCTTAAGCATCAGGAGAATAAACAACAGTTAAATAATGCAAATGTTTTATATTAAACTCACTCCATAAAAGGAAGCTCGTGTGTTTGTAAGCTCTCTTGTTAATTCTTCCCTGTGCACTTCTTTACAAAGCTTATCAACCATGGTAAATAGTTCAACGCATCTCTCTGACGGTTCCGAACTAATTCTCTGATACAAACAGCCCTGTATTTAAATATTTAAGCAATGGATATGGGTTTGAATAACTAAAGTTTATGGAATAAGTCTGTGGAGGCAGAAGCCCCTTCACCAAAACCCCTTTATTTACAAATTCTAACAGCAGTACACAGAGTGCTAGCAGTTAACAGTCCGTCTCTGGAGGGGGGTGTCAGAGGAACTGACACGCCAGGTTAAGTACAAGGTAAAGACTCCTTGATTGGCTCATCAATTGGCTCCTTAGTCGGGGAGTTCACATTCCAATACCTCAATGGCCCGATTGAAATCATTACAGTTTATTATTGGGTTTACATTAGAATCATAGAAAGCCTACAGAGAAGGAGGCCATTCAGCCCATTGAGTCTGTACCAATAACAACCGACACAAACCCTATTGCTGTAGCCCTCATCTACCCTAGCTAATCCCCCAACACTTGGGTAAATTTAGCAAGGCCAATCAACCTAACCCGCTCATCTTTGGAGTAACTCTGCAATTAACTTACTGTGAAAATCCCCTGGTTGTCAGAGTCCGGCACCTGTTCGGATACACTGAGGGAGAATTCAGTACGGCTGGTACACCCTAACCAGCACGTCCTTCGGACTGAGGGAGGAAACCCACTCAGACACGGGAGGGAGAATGTGCAGGCTCTGTACTGGCAGTGACCCAAGGCCGGAAATTGAACCTGGGTCCCTGGCGCAATGAGGCAGCAGTGGTAACCCACTGTGCTGCCAGAGGGAGTTGCTAACCATCCACAAGTAAATTAAACAGTCACCCAACAGTTAATATTCGGGTTACGTGACTTGACTGACCCTTCTCTCTTAGAAATGTTTTGAAATAAATCTTTGCCACAGTTTTGGCAGGTTAGACGAGTGACATCATCTTGAACATAGCTAACTTTGCCAAACCCATTTAATATGTCTGGATTAAAACAAATGATGCATTTCGAGTGGAAAGAAAATAACTTGTGTTTATATAGGAACATTTGCAGCATCAGTACTTCAAGTTCAACTTCTGTTAAAACAAGCGCACAATTCTCTCACCCGTGGCCCAGTTTGTTCAGCACCCTCCATGTTTAAGTGCTCCCAGTTCTGACTCCGTTCCAATCCAACAAAGAACTAGTTATTAAGGACAGTTTCTTCCCTGCTGCCATCAGACATTTTGATTTGATTTGATTTGTTATTGTCACATGCATTCGGATAAGTGTATTGTTTCTTGCGCGCAATATAGACAAATAGACAAAGCATAGCGTTCATAGAGAAGGAAAGGAGAGAGTGCAAAATGTAGTGTTATAATCATAGCTAGGGTGTAAAGAAAGATTAACTTAATGTATTTATTATTGTCACATGCATTGGGATACAGTGAAAAGTATTGTTTCTTGCGCGCTTTGCAGACAAAGCATGCCATTCATAGAGAAGGAAAGGAGAGGGTGCAGAATGTAGTGTTACAGTCATGGCTAGGGTGTAGAGAAAGATCAACTTAATGCAGGGTGGGTCCATTCAAAATTTGAATGGACCTACCTCACATTAAGTTGAGCCTTCTCTACACCCTAACCATGATTGTAACACCACATTCTGCACCATTTCCTTCTCTCTGTACGGTATGAATCACAGGATCTGTACAGTGAAGGAGGAGTCCATTTGGCCCATCGAGTCTGCGCCCACAACAATCACACCCAGGCCCTACCCTGTGAGCCCTCATATTTATTCTGCCAGTCTCCCTGACACTAAGGGAAAAGTTAGCATGGCCAGTTCACCTAACCTGCACATCTTTCAGACTGTGGAAGGAAACTGGAGCACCCAGAGGAAACTCACACAGACACAGGGGAGAACATGTAAACTCCACAAAGACAAGGACCCGAGGCCAGAATTGAAAAGTTTAAAGTTTATTTATTCATCACAGGTAGGCTTACGTTAACATAGCAATAAAGTTACTGTGAAAATCCCCTGGTCGCCACACTCCAGCACCTGTCTGGGTACACTGAGGGAGAACTTAGCACCTAACGAGCACATCTTTCAGACTGTGGGAGGAAACCGGAGCACACGGAGGAAACCCATGCAGACACAGGAAGAACATGCAAACTCCACACAGCTGGGAATTGAACCCAGGTCCTTGGTGCTTTGAGGCAGCAGTGCTAACCACTGTGCCACCACACCACCCTAAATTTCCTTCTCTACGTACGTACAGTATGCTTTGCCTGCATAGCGCGCAAGAAACAATTTTTCACCATATACTAATACATGTGACACTAATAAATCAAATCAAAATTTAGTAAAGGCATTGTTGACCTGGCTAAGAAGAGAACCCTGGAGTGCAGTAGAGTTGACTCAATTTTTCTATCCTCAGGGACACTGGGCAGGAAATTCCCATCCAAGGTCAACAGATGTTTCCATTGTCTGCCCCTGGTCCGCCCCGATTCTGTGGCGGGCGAATTCTGGTGAATATCTTGGCCCCTCTTCTGCCCTAAGTGCGGAAAATCTGGCTGAAGTTCTGGGACGGATTGCCCGTGGAAATCACTCTATGGGGAGGGGCATTGGGTGGGGGAGGCTCACAACTTAACCACTCCACAGTACAACCTCGATACGCCGTGCGGCTAGGTGATTTGTTTTGCAGTAGTAACAGGGGAGAAAGGCACAAACTACCCCCAGGAGAAAGCAGAGAGCTCTGGTGCTGTCACGGAACAACAGAGAAACAGACGGCAATTGTCTCTAACTCGGATTAGGCAAGTCGTTACAAGATGACAGAGATTTAATGCCTGCAGGATTTGTAGCATATGAAAGGCAGAACAGACCGTATCCTTTCAGGAGGCACATGGATGTGCTCACGGACATAATGCAGTTCCTCTGTCACTTTCATATCCCCAGAAAACCTGTTTGTCATTAACTGCCCCAATTTCTAACGGTGAACATATTGAGGTTCCATTCTGCTCTTACTGTTCACATTTATTCCAAGTGATTTGTGGTCTGCATCAGCAGGACCACTTGCTTTCAGAAGATGCACTAACTTGTATGGAATGCCGGTGTAGTGTAATATTGTACTAACTTGCCTCATCACTATTGTAGCGGGCTGCCAACAGCCCTTAAGCCACGTAAGAGCATGTTTAGAATTTTAACAGAAAAGGTCGGCACATCGCTTACGATGAATTGTCCCCTGAGCATGGGTTCATCATCTACGATGTAGCCACCGTCAGCGGCCACAGAGTCACCTGTTGTTATACCCTGAGGGGGGTGCAGGAATCCACGCAAACCTGACTTGCGTAAGGATGATTAAACAGTGCCAGAAACCAGGGGCGTTTATATAATCCTCCGACTGAACTGGAACCGCTCCAAAGCGCGCAGTCCCCACCACGGTTTGTAACCATGAAGGCTTCTGCTGTGATCTGGGCAAAAGCAGAACAAAGGGAACCGCGCTGAACAGCTGCCTCCAGCGTAAATGCAAGGCAGTTCTGGCTCCAAACCGCACGTCCTGGAATGCATCGCACAGTGAAGCGTATAATTATATTGTTCTGGGATGTATTTCGGGGGCAAAAGACGTAAAATAACGTATTTTGGCTTTTTTCTTTACACACTGAGAGAGGGAGAAAATAATTTGGTGGGTGTAAGCTTTGATCAAATTCAATGCCACAATAAACAGTGTAAGTGAAGATTAAGCTACCAACTAAATCCCCAGATAAAGTACTGAATAATCTTTCACATGCACGTTCAATTAAATCTTCCTTCTGAAATTGCAGTGTGATTTGTTTGTACATAAAGCTCATCAGAGCTGGAACTGGAAAGGATTATTGTATCACAGCAGTCCAAAATTTGAGAGAGGCAACGGATGGCCTAGTGGTATTATGGCTAGACTATCAATTCAGAAACTCAGCCAATTTTCTGGGGGGACCCAGGTTCGAATCCCGCCATGGTGGAATTTGAATTTAATAGACTGGGACTTTTTTCTCTGGAGCGTAGGAGGCTGAAGGGTGATGTGACAGACGTCTATAAAATAATGAGGGGCCCAGATCAGCTGGATAGTCAATATCTTTTTCCAAAGGTAGGGGAGTCTAAAACTAGAGGGCATAGGTTTAAGATGAGAAGGGAGTGATACATAAGGGTCCAGAGGGGCAATTTTTTTATGCAGAGTGGTGAGTGTTTGGAACAAGCTGCCAGAGGTAATAGTGGAGGCGGGTATAATTTTGTCTTTTAAAAAGCATTCAGAAAATTACACGGGTAAGACAGTACAGAGCCATATTGGCCAAATGCGTGCAATTGGGATTAGCATAGAGCTTTAAAAAAAAAGGGCGGCATGGACAAGTTGGGCCAAAGGGCCTGTTTCCATGCTGCAAACCTCTATGACTCTAATAAAAAAAATCTGGAATTAAGAATCTACTGATGACCATGAAACCATTGTTGGAAAAACTCATCTGGTTCACTAATGTCCTTTAGGGAAGGAAATCAGCCATCCTTACCCGGTCTGGCCTACAGTAATGTGGGTGACTCTGAAATATCCCCTGAAACGGATGGCAGTTAGGGATGAGCAATAAATGCTGACCTAGGCAGCAACATCCACATCCAGTAAAACAGATGGCCCAGTGGTATTATCACTAGAGTATTAATCCAAAAATTTAGACAGTGTTCCGGGAGACCCGGTTTCGAATCCCACCACAGCAGGTGGTGGAATTTCAATTTAATTTTTAAGATATCTGGAATTAAGAATCTACTGATGACGTGAAACCATTGTCAGAAAAACCCATCTGGTTCACTAATGTCCTTTTAGGGAAGGAGATCTGCCATCCTTATCTGGTCTGGCCCACATGTAACTCCACAGTCACAGTAATGCGGCTCTCAACTGCCCTCTGGGCAAGGGCAACTAGGGATGGGCAATAAATGCTGGCCCAGCCAGTGACACCCATGTCCCATGAATGAATAAAAAAAATTGTCCCTTAATATCAGGGAGATTAGCAGGATAAATACGGGGAAAGGGAGGTTTACAGGTTTAGGTTTATTTCTTAGAGTGTAGTGGTATTTTAATCCTTTGTCAACTACCAACCTTCGTGGTCTCACCACCGCTGAACCTTGCAGGTAGAATTCCCACATCTCCTTTGTTACCAAGACGCCTCCAAGAAGCCTGTTTGCCTCTCTCCTGAAAAAAAACTTTCCTCAACAACCTCAATTCCAAATAAAATCCCAAGACCTAACATTTCCGGGAGGGTCCTCCAGCGCGACTCTTAACGCTCAGGCAGAAGGGTGGTGCAGTGATCAGCACTGCTGCCTCACAGCGCCAAGGAGCCAGCTTTCAATTCCCAGCTTGGGTCACTGAATGTGCGAGTTCTGCATGGGTTTCCTCCAGGTGCTCCAATTTCCTCCCATAGTCCAAAGATGTGCAGGTTAGGTGGATTGGCCATGCTAAATTGCCCCTTAGTGTCCAAAGATGTGCAGGTTAGGTGGATTGGCCATGTTAAATTGCCCCTTAGTGTCAGGGGATTAGCAGGGTAAATATGGGAGGGTTACAGGGGTAGGACCTGGGTTGGATTGTTGTCAATGCAAGCTCGATGGACCGAATTGTAGGGATTCAGTGATTAAGATGAATAAGTTTAGGATAAATACATCCGATTAGGGGAGACAGCCTGTGTAAGACGCTCTGCTGGCAAGTCAGTGCAGATTCAGTGGGTCAAATGGCCTCTTCTGCATTGTGGGGATTCTACGTATTGCTTTGACGAAGGGTCATCTGGACTCGAAACGTCAGCTCTTTTCTCTCCTTACAGATGCTGCCAGGTCTGCTGAGATTTTCCAGCCTTTTGTCTTTTGACTTCACTTCCAGCATCCACAGTAATTTGCTTTTATTCCATGTATTCTTATTTGCTGGCTGTGTGTTGAGGGGGGGTAGTGAAAAAAATTGCAGAATTCCGTACATACCATTTTTATTAAAATAACTGGTTAGAAATGACAAGAGGTTAGATTTCCAACTGAAATTGGATCTGGTCAGATCCCATTTGGAGTACTGTGAGCAGTACTCCATCTGGCCCTCCATTTGGGGTCAGACCCCATTTGGAATAGTGTGAACAGTTTTGGGCCCCATATCTAAGGAAGGATGTGCCTGGCCTTGGGAAGAGGAGGTTCACAAGAATGATCCATGGAATGAAGAGCTTGTCTTATGAGGAACAGTTGAGGACTCTGGGTTTGTACTCATTGGAGTTTAGAAGGATGAGGGGGAATCTTATTGAAACTTACAGGATACTGCGAGGCCTGGAGAGAATGGACGTGAAGAGGATGTTTCCACTAGTAGGAAAAACTAGAAGCAGAGGGCACAACCTCAGGCTAAAGTAACAATCCTTTAAAATAGAGACGAGGAGGAATTTCTTCAGCTACAGAGTGGTGAACCTGTGGAACTCTTTGCCGCAGAAGGTTGCAGAGGTCAGGTCATTGAGTGTCTTTAAGACAGAGATAGACAGGTTCTTGATTGATAAGGGGATCAGGAGTTATGGGGAAACGGCAGGAAAATGTGGATGAGAAAAATATCAGCCATGATTGAATGGTGGAGCAGACTCGATGGGCCAACTGGCCTAATTCTGCTCCTATGCCTTATGGTCTTACATGTGGCAACACAGTAGCACAGTGTTTAACAGTGCTGCTTCTCTGCGCCAGTGTCCCGGGTTCAATTCCCAGCTTGGGTCACTGTATGGAGTTTGCACGCTCTCCCCTGTATCTGCATGGGTTTCCTCCCACAGTCTGAAAGATGTGCTGGTTAGTGGCATTGACCTGAATAGGTGCCAGAATATGGCGACTAGGGGAATTTCACAGTAACTTCATTGCAGCGTTAATGTAAGCCTTACTTGTGACTAATAAATAAACTTTACTTATAAATGACTAAGGAAAGACGAAGGAAGACTTAGGAAATTTGGCAGGTCAGCTACGACTCTCATCAACTTTTATAGACGCACCATAGAAAGCACTCTCTCTGGTTGGACCAGAGCTTGGTATGGACTCCTGCTCTGCCCAAGACTGCAAAAATTATAAAAGGTCATGAATGTAGCCCAATCCATCACACAAACCAGCCTCCCACCCACTGACTCTGTCTACACTTCCCGCTGCCTCGGGAAAGCAGCCAGCATAATTAAGGACCCCACGCACCCCGGACATTCTCTCTTCCACCTTCTTCCTTCAGGAAAAAGTTACAAAAGTCTGAGGTCACGTGCCAACCGACTCAAGAACAGCTTCTTCCCTGCTGCCATCCAAATTTTGAATGAACCTATCTTACACTAAGTTGATCTTTCTCTATACTCCAGCTATGACTGTAACACTACATTCTGCACCCTCTCCTTTCCTTCTCTATGAATGGTATGCTTTGTCTGTACGGTGCGGAAGAAACAATACTTTTCACTGTACATGTGACAATAATAAATCTAATCAAATCAAATCAAAATGGAAACACCAAGAACCTTGATTCACCGGAAAGATTAAGTAAAGACAAAAGTCATTGCATACACCAGTGCTTTTTTTTGAAAAAAAAAGAGGCGAAGCTGGTGTGTGGGAACAAAGATCTCCAACAGCTGTAAGGTCAGAGAGCTCAAGATAAATCTTGACCTTGTCAAGCAGCTTTAAGATAGGGAGGGAGGATCAGAGCAAAATGCTACATAATTTAACCTACCATAAAGACCATGTTGGTCTGAAACTCTTGCAATAAAAATGCATTAGCTACGGTCCCCTTTTAAGATTTGAGGACTGGTGTAACATACACCACTCCGTGGAGCCATCCTTTAAGTCTCAAAAATGTGCTGGAACAGACATCCCCGCTCAGGGGACTAATTTGGAGAAGTAGCGGACCTTGACGACACAAGAGCAAATTCAATGCTCTGCACAAAACAAAAGAGGGAAAATTGCTAGTTCTGCGGCTCAGTCAGGGACTGAAACAGACGGGTAGGTCAATGTCTTGCGGACCTTCATCTTAAGGAACCTGGCCTCGTGCCCAAGGGTTTGGCACGTTTCAGACGCTGAGCTGCCCAAGAGCCGGGATGTCAACATGCCAACCGAGCATTGCCAGCTGGCTTCAGTGCGCAGGCAGCGAGACGCAGCTCGAGCCACAGTGCAACCTTTCAAGCTGTCTTCGTCAGCAGGTCCTCCGCGGCAGCCTTCAGGGCTGCTGTCAAATTCTGCACTGCTCTCTCTCTCTCTCTCCCTCTGCGGAATCCAGAACCCGATATCAGAGAAACAGCTCACAATCTGTGGACAGCAGGGTTGGCACAGTGGTAGGTGCTGCTGCCTCATGGCACCAGGGACCTGGCTTCGATTCCAGGCTTGGGTGACTGCCTGTGTGGAATCATAGAAGGAGACCATTCAGCCCATCACATCTGCACTGACAAAATAAGGGGGAGTAGATTTAGGACTGAGTTGAGGACAAACTTCTTCACCCAAAGGGTTGTGAATCTGTGGAATTCCCCGCCCAGTTGAGGCTACCTCATTGAATGTTTTTAAGGCAAGGATAGATAGATTTTTGAACAGTAAAGGAATTAAGGGTTATGGTGAGCGGGCGGGTAAGTGGAGCTGAGTCCAGGAAAAGATCAGCCATGATCTTATTGAATGGCGGAGCAGGCTCGAGGAGCCAGATGGCCGACTCCTGCTCCTAGTTCCTATGTTCTTATGTTTTTATGACAATAATCCCACCCTAGGCCCTGTACACCTAATTCCACATATATATCCCACTAATCCCTCTAAACTAGGCATCCCAAGACATTAAGGGGCAATTTAGTGCAGCCAATGTACTTAACCTGTATATCTTTGGGCTGTGGGAAGAAACCGGAGCACCTGGAGGAAACCCAAGCAGACCAGGGGAGAAAATGCAGACTCCACATGGACAGTGACTCAAGCTGGGTATCGCAACTGGGTCCCTGGAGCTGTGAGGCAGCAGTGCTTACTACTGTGCCACTTTGCACATTGTCTGTGTGGGTTTCCTCTGGGTGCTCCTGTTTCCTCCCACAGTCAAAAATGTGCAGGTTAGGTGGATTGACCATGCTAAATTGCCCCTTGGTGTCCAAAGATGTGCAGGTTAGGTGTATTGGCCATGCTAAATTGCCCCTTAGTGTTCTGGAATGTGTAAGTTAGGTGGATTGGCCATGCTAAATTCCCCCATTAATGTCCAAAGATGTGCAGGTTAGGTGGATTGGCCAGGCTAAATTACCCCTTAGTGTCCAAAGGTGTGTCAGTTGGGTGGATTGGCCTTGCTAAATTGTCCCTTAGTGTCCAAAGATGTGCGGGTTAGGTGGATTGTCCATGCTAAATTGGCCCTCAGTATCAGGGGGACTTGCTAGGGTAAATGCATGTGGTTATGGGGATAGGGCCTGGGTGGGATTGTGGTGGGTGTCAACTCGATGGGCCAAATGGCCTTTTTCTGAACCGTAGGGATTCTATGATTCCATAGCCCAAGCAGCAAGCTGTAAATCTACAACTTAATCACAGGATTCCAATGAAATTTTACAAACCACATGTCCATTAATCACTCCTAAACAATCCCACCCCAATTCTACAAGGCCTAAATTATAACACGAGTATTCAGGAGGAAACAGTAAATTCTTTCCCCTTGGCACCAACAGGTGTTGTGTGTAATTTATCCTAATCCTGACCCAGACCATGCAAATCGATCAGGTCAGCAACCCCCCCCACCCCCCAACCATGCACAGGCTGCTCTGGAATGGGGTCAAACTCAGGCACGGAGCCGTAGAGACCGTTTGATGTACCTGGGCTTTCAACTGAGCTGGGAAGCAGGAAAACAGGGCACTGGGGTTTCTTTTTAACAATTTTGCCAGGAATCAGTCTCATCCAGCTTTACAAACTGGGTCCTCGACTGGAAAACAGAAGCTCACATTTGGGTGGACTTGTGTCTTGCACTCAAAGGAGTACAGAGTGTGAAAGCAGCATTCAAACCAGGGTGAAGGATGTCCCTGCTCATTTCCCCCCCCAGCCCCCCCCGAAGGAGTTTCTTTGTTTGACTCCAGAATTTCCTCCGGTGGATGTAGCTGTTACTAGGGGCATAACTATAAGGTTCATGGTGGGAGACATAGGAGGGATGTCCAAGGTAGGTTCTTCACTCAGAGAGTGGCTGGGTTGTGGACTGGACTGCCTGCTGTGATAGTGGAGTCGGACACTTTAGGAACTTTCAAACGGTTATTGGATAGGCACATGGAGCACACCAGAATGATAGGGAGTGGGATAGTTTGACCTTGGGTTCAGACAACATCGAGGGCGAAAGGGCCTGTACTGTATTGTATTGTTTTATGTTCTAATACCGTGTGTCAGTATGGGACGATAAAAGCTCTCCCTTGGCCTGTGCCACTTATATAAAGTAAAGTTTATTTATTAGTGTCACAAGTAAGGCTTACATTAACACTGCAATGAAGTTACTGCGAAAATCCTCTAGTCGCCACACTCTGGCGCCTATTCAGATACACTGAGGGAGAATTTAGCATCTAACCAGTCTTTCAGACTGGCATAGGGAGTGGGACAGCTTTAACAAAAAGCAAATTGGACTAGGAAAGTTTGGAGTGACGGACAGATTCGCTGAGTGGCAATGAGGAGTCCCCGTGTTACTAATAAATCGAATCAAACTTTTGGACACTAAGTGGCGATTTAGCACAGCCAATCCATCTAACCAGCACATATTTGGAGTGTGGGAGGAACACAGTAAAAAGTCTGACAACACCAGGTTTTAATCCAACCGATTTATTTGATAGTAAACGCTTCTATCAAATAAATCGGTTGGATTAGAACCTGGTGTTGTCAGACTTTTTACTGTGTTTACGCCAGTCCAACGCCGGCATACCCACATCGTGTGGGAGGAAACCAGAGCACCTGGAAGAAACCCATGCAGACACAGGGAGAACATACAAAGTCCCCAGACAGTGACCCAAACCAGGCATCAAACTCGCTCCCTGGCACTGTGAGGCATCAGTGCTAACCACTGTGACGGTGGCACAGCGGTTAACACTACTGCCTCACCACACCAGAGATCTGGGTTCAATTCCAGCCTTGGCTGGCTGTGCAGGGTTTGCACGTTCTCCCCGTGTCTGCGTGGGTTTCCTCCGGGTGCTCTGGTTTCCTCCCACACTCCAAGGATGTGCAGATTAAGTGGCTTGACCGTATTAAATTGCCCCTTAGTGTCCAAAGGTATGCGGGTTAGGTGGATTGGTCATGCTAAATTGCCCCTTTGTTTTCCAAAGATGTGTGATTTAGGTGGATTGACCATGGTAAATTGCCCTTTAGTGTCCCAACACGTGCGGGTTAGGTGGATCGGCCATGCTAAATTGCCCCTTTATGTCCAAAGTTTTGAGTTGATTTGATTTATTATCACATGTGTTATATAGTGAAAAGTAAGCATACCGTTCATAGATAAGGAAACGAGAGAGTGCAGAATATAGTGTTACAGTCACAGCTAGGGTGTAGAGAAAGATCAACTTAATGCAAGGTAGGTCTATTCAAAAGTCTGACAGCAACAGGGAAGAAGCTGATCTTGAGTCGGTTGGTACATGACCTCAGACTTTTGTAACTTTTTCCCGACGGAAGAAAGTGGAAGAGAGAATGTCCGGGGTGTGTGGGGTCCTTGATTATGCTGTTTGCTTTTTTGAGGCAGTGGGGAGTGTGGACAGAGTCAATAGATAGGAGATGTGCAGGCAGATGTGCAGATTAGGTGGACTGGCCATGCCAAATTGTCCCTTAGTATCTGAAGATGTGCAGGTTAGGGAGATTAGCCATAATAAATGTGTGGGGTTACAGGGTTGGGGGAAAGGACCTCAGTAAGATCCTCTGTCAGTGAGAGTCAATGCAGGAGGGATTCTGTGACACATCCATTCAGGGTAACTGGGGATGGGACAATGAATGCAGCTTTGACACCAACCGTGGAACTGATACACTTCAGACCAGCCATGATCTTATCGAATGGCGGGGCAGGTTCGAAGGGCTAGATGGCCTACTCCTGCTCCTATTTCTTATGTTCTAATTTCATCAAAACCTTCAGTGCAGAAGGAGGCCACTCGGCCCATCATGTCTGCATCGACAATAATCTCACCCAGGCCCTATTCCGGTAATCCCACATAGCCTGCTAATCCCCTAACGCCTAAGGGTCAATTTAACTTAGCCAATCAACCTAATTTGCACATCTTTGGAATGTAGGAGGAAACCCATGCAAACATGGGGAGAATGTGCACACTCCACACAGACCATCAGCCAAGTCCGGAATTGAACCCGGGTTCCATGGTGTTGTGAGGCAGCACTGCTAACCCACTGTGCCACCATGCCATCCATTTCAAAGCCAAATAAAAATCCAAAGAGATGGCAAATTGGTTCACTTAATTTGTGAATACATGTCAAGGAGAGTTAGGTTAGTGGCAAAGCAGCACTGACAAAAACTGCTCAGGATGAAGCCAAGAACAATCCTTCAGTCAGAGAATGAATGACGTTCGATACACAATGACTGCAGGCTTCTGGTTCAGGTCTTGTAGAAGCTGTGTACAACATTATACATTCTGAAACATTCACCTCTCCTCTAATCGACCTTCTGATTTCCTGCACAGTCGCTTGAGCCCTGAACTCTAGAATTCCCTCCCTTAACCTCTTCACCCCTCCTTCCTCCTTGAAGATCTTTTAATCAAGTTTTCACCTGATCTGGTATCCTACATGGGTCATCACCAACAATCAAAGTCCCCAGTGAGAAGAAAACAGAGACAATAGGAGGCTCGAGTCAAAATGTTTCGATAATGTAGACGTGTGCCAGGAACATAAGAACTCGGAGCAGGTGCAGACCACCTGGCCCCTCGAGCCTGCTCTGCCATTCAATAAGACCATGGCTGATCATTTCGTGGACTCAGCTCCACTAACCCGCCAGCTCACCATAACCCTTAATTCCTTTACTGTTCAAAAAGCTATCCATCCTTGCCTTAAAAATATTCACTGAGGTAGCCTGAACTGCTTCACTGGGCAGGGAATTCTACAGATTCACAACCCTTTGTGTGAAGAAGTTCCTCCTCAACTCAGTCCTATATCTGTTACCCTTTATTTTGAGGCCATGCCCCCGAGTTCTAGTTTCACCCACCAGTGGAAACAACTTCCCTGCTTTTATCTTATCTATTCTCTTCATAATCTTATATGTTTCTATAAGATCTCCCCTCATTCTTCTGAATTTCAATGAGTATAGCCTCAGTCTAATCAGTCTCTCGTCATAGGGCAACCCTCTTAATTTCAGAATCAACCTAGTGAATCTCCTCTGCAACCCCTCCAGTGTCAGTATATCCTTTCTCAAGTAAGGAGACCAAAACTGTACACAGTACTCCAGGTGTGGCCTCACCAGCACCTTATACTGCTGCAATATAATCTTGCTGTTTTTAAACTCCATCCCTCTAGTAATGAAGGACAAAATTCCATTTGCCTTCTTAATTATGAAGGACAAATTTCCATTTGTCTTCTTAATGATCTGCTGCACCTGCAAACCAACTCCTTGTGATTCCTGCACAAGGACACCCAGGTCCCTCTGCACAGCAGCATGCTGCAATTTTTTTACCATTTAAATAATAGTCCATTTTGCTGTTAGATTGAGTGATCCAGGCTACTGCTCAAGGGCCATGGGTTCAAATCCCATGGAACTTAAATTCAATGAATAGATCTAGAATCAAAATCTAGTCTCTTAAATGCTGACCATAAGACTATCATTGATTGTTGTAACTGCACTGTAGTCCTTTTTTGATTTGATTTATTATTGTCACATATATTAACATATAATGAAAAGTAGTGTTTCTTGTGCGCTATACAGACATATCGTTTATAGGGAAGGAAAGGAGAGGGTGCAGAATGTAGTGTTACAGTCATAGCTAGGGCATAGAGAAAGATCAGCTTAATGTCAGGTAGGTCCATTCAAAAGTCTGACAGCAGCAGGGAAGAAGCTGTTCTTGAGTCGGTTGGTATGTGGCCTCAGACTTTTGTATCTTTTTCCCGATGGAAGAAGGTGGAAGGGAGAATGTCCGGGGTGCATGGGGTCCTTAATTACGCTGGCTACTTTTCCCGAGGCAGCCGGAAGTGTAGACAAAGTCAATGGATGGGAGGCCGGTTTGTGTGATGGATTGGGCTACATTCATGACCTTTTGTAGTTCCTTGCAGTCTTGGGCAGAGCAGGAGCCCAGACCAAGCTATGATACAACCAGAAAGAATGCTTTCTATGGTGCATCTGTAAAAGTTGGTGAGAGTCGTAGCTGATGTGCCAAATTTCCTTCAAAAGTAGAGGCGTTGGTGGGCTTTCTTTAATGTAGTGTGGACATGGGGTGGGCAGTGTGCAGGACAGGTTGTTGGTGATCTGGACATCTAAAAACCTGAAGCTTTCGGCCCTTTCTACTTCGTCCCCATTGATGTACAGGACCGTTGATGTGTGAGGAGAGACTGAGTAGACTGGAACTTGGAAGCTTTGGAGGGAGTGCAAAGAAGGTTCACCGGGATGCTGTAGTTGACTCTTAACTGCCTCTCTGAAATGGTCGAGCAAGCCACTCAATTCGAGGGCAATTAGCAATAGGCGACCTTGCTCACATCTCCATGGAAGAATAAAGACAATAATGTGTCTGCTTCCCTGGTTCCTCTGTGTGGTAGAGATAGCAGGTTTGAAAGGTGCTGTGGAAGGAGCCTTGGTGAGTTGCTGCGGTGCATCTTGAAGATGGCACACACAGCTGCTACTGGTTCTGATGGTAAAAGTGAGGGTGATGGATGAGGTGTTAATCAAATTGGCTGCTTTGTCCTTGATATTGTAATTTCTTTAGTTAGGCTGCATTGCGTGCAGCTCTGGTCACTACACTACCAAAGAACAAAGAACAGTACAATACAGGAACAGGCTCTTCGGCCCTCCAAGCCTGCTCTGATCACAATGGTTGCCTAAACTAAAACCGTGTGCACTTAAAGAGTCCGTATCCTTCTGTTCCCATCCTATTCATGTATTCATCTAGTTGTCCCTTAAATGCCCTATCATACCTGCTCCCACCACCTCCCCAGACAGCGCGTTCTAGACACTCACCTTCCTCTGTGTAAAAAACCTGCCTCGTACATCTCCGCTAAACTTTTCCCCCACGCACCTTAAACCTATGTCCCCTAGTACATGACTTTTCTACCCTAGGAATGAGAATCTGACTATCCGCTCTGTCCATGCCACTCACAATCTTGTAAACCTCAATCAGATCATCCCTCAACCTCCGTCATTCCAGTGAGAACAAACAAGTTTCTCCAACCTCTCCTCATAGCTAATATCCTCCAGACCAGGCAACATCTGTACCCTCTTCAAAACATCACATCACATTCAGAAGGACGTGGAAGCTATGGAGAGAGTGCAAAGAAGGTTCACCAGGATGTTACCTGGTCTCGAGGGTGTTGACTATGAGGAGAGGTTGGATAAACTAGGATTGCTTTCATTGGAAAGACGGAGGCAGAGGACGACCTGATAGAAGTCTACAAAATTATGAAACGCATAGCAAGGGTGGATAGTTAGAGGCTTTTTCCCAGGGTGGAAGAGTCGACTACAAGAGGGCACAGGTTTAAGGTGGAAGTGGTACATTTAAGGGAAATGTGCAGGGAAATTTCTTCATGCAGAGAGTGGTGGGTGTCTGGAATGTATTAGCAGTGGGGGTGGTGGAAGCAGGCATTCAAGGTGTATGTTGATAGATACATGAATGGGAGGGAAATAGAGGGATAGACCATATTTCGGTGCAGGCTTGGTGGGTTGAAGGGCCTGTTCCTGTGCTGTATTATTCTTTGTTCTGTGTTGTCCAAGCACCCCATCATATGCACTGTTCATGGACTACAGAGGGAAGAAGGAAAAGGATTTAAAACCATAAGATGCAGGGGTAGAATTAGGCCACTTGGTACATTGAGTCTGCTCCACCGTTCAATCGTGGCCGATATTTTTCTCATTCCCATCCTCTTGCCTTGTACCCGTAACCCCTGATCCCCTTATTAATCAAGAACCTAACTATCTCTGTCTTAAAGACACTCAATGACCCGGCCTCCACAGCCTTCTGCGGCAAGGAGTTCCACAGATTCACCACTTCTCTGGCTGAAGAAATTCCTCCTCATCTCTGTTTTAAAGGATTGTCCCTTTAGCCTGAGGTTGTGCCCTCTGGTTCTAGTTTTTCCTACTAGTGGAAACATCCTCTCTACATCCACTCTATCCAGGCCTTGCAGTATCTTGTAAGTTTCAATAAGAATCCACACCCCCCATCCTTCTAAACTCCAACAAGTACAGACCCAGAGTCCTCAACCGTTCCTCATGCGACAAGCTCTTCATTCCAGGTGTAACAATATCTTCAAAACCTTCCTATTTTCTCCAGATGATCAGACACCGAGTAGGACTCAGAAATCCTAATATGCTTCAGCATTTTTCTAATTGTATATCAAATTTTATAGTGTTCAGTTACTGCCAGCTAGAATTAAGTTTTATCATTACACTTTCCAGCATGGTAGATTTTAGATGTGAATGCAGGGAATATATCATTTTTAATGTCACTTTTACAGCATTTTTATGTTGCTACTCGAGTTCCAGAGGAGTAATACGTTACCGATGTGGCTCCTTCTGGTTTACACATCCTCTTGTCAGCCAACATTCAACAGCAAATCCCATGACAGTTCAAACTAATCAAGGGGAAAATATGGGTCTCCATCATCACCACAATAGGATCAAGTGTCAGATCAAGCCCAAGGTGGGGTGCAATGCCACATCTTGTCAGGTTGGATCTTGCTTGTCTCTCTCGTGGAGGCCTTGAATTGGATTTGATATAAATTGGGGTGGCATGGTGAGTTAGCACTGCTGCCTCACAGCACCGGTGTCCTGGGTTCGATTCCGGCATTGGGTCACTGTCTGTGTGGAGTCTGTACATTTCACCCACCCCGAGTGTCGATGTCCTGCGGTTTATAGTTCATACGCTCTTAAGATATAGTAGCAGAATTAGGCCATTCGGCCCATCGATTCTGCTCCGCCATTCGATCATGGCTGATATGCTCCTCATCCCCATTTTTCTACCTTCTCCCCATAACCCTTCAACCCATTCCCAATTAAAAATCTATCCAACTCCTCCTTAAATTTACTCACTGTTCCAGCACCCACCGCACTTTGGGGGAGCAAATTCCACAAATTCACACAACCCTTTGGAAGAAGTAGTTTCTCCTCTAACTCTGTTTTAAATTTGCTGCCCATTTTTCTAACAGTATGACCTCTCATCTTAGAATGCTCACAAGAGGAAGCATCCACTCCACACTGCCTCCCACACTCCAAAGATGTGCAGGTTAGACGGACTGGCATGCTAAGTTGACCCTTACTATCCAAAGATATGCAGGTTAGGTGGATTGGCCATGGTAAATTGCCCCTTAGTATCCAAAGATGTGCAGGTTAGGCGGATTGGCCATGTTAAATTGTCCCCTAGGGTCCAAAGATGTGCAGGTTAGACAGATTGACTGTGCTAAATTGCCCCTGTTGAACCAGCAAGGGTGAATACATTGGGTTATGGGAGGAGGTCTGGATGGGATTGTGGCAGTACAGACTGGCATGGGGAGGGGTGGCCAGTAAACATATTATCTCACATATATCTTGTGCTTCCTATTCCCCCAACAGATCAGAATAAGTGGATGAGAAGATAAACTGCAAGTAATTTTCCCTCCAAAGGCTGTTCCAAGTAATGGATATCAGAAAAGGTTTGTGCCTCTGGGTTATCCTACCGGCACTTTTGATGCCGTTTGTGGCAGCTACTTGCCCTAACATGTGTCGGTGCGACAATGGGTTTGTCTACTGCAACGACCGAGACTTGACATCCATTCCTGCCAAAATTCCAGAAGATTCTACGACCCTCTTCCTTCAGAACAACCAGATTAACAATGCTGGGATCCCCAACCAATTGAAGTATCTGCTGAATATTAAAGTGATCTACCTGTATGAGAACGCTTTGGACGAGTTCCCCATCAACCTCCCCCGGTCCCTGAGAGAGCTGCATCTCCAGGACAACAATATTCGGGCCATTACGCACGACGCACTCTCACGGCTTCCCCTGCTGGAGAAGCTGCACCTGGATGATAACTCTGTGTCGACGGTCAGCATCGAGGAGAACGCCTTCGCCGACAGTAAGCACCTCAAACTGCTCTTCTTGTCCCGGAACC
Organism: Carcharhinus amblyrhynchos; assembly: GCF_965287045.1. Taxonomy (NCBI): domain Eukaryota; kingdom Metazoa; phylum Chordata; class Chondrichthyes; order Carcharhiniformes; family Carcharhinidae; genus Carcharhinus; species Carcharhinus amblyrhynchos. The sequence goes on from NW_027649795.1 coordinate 1,605,934, forward strand.
ACCTGAGCAGCATCCCCACTGGCCTCCCCAAAACTCTGGAGGAATTGAGGCTGGACGATAACCGGATCGCCACCATCCCACACTATGCTTTCAAAGGCTTGCTCAGCCTTCGGCGCCTGGTACTGGACGGCAATCTTTTAGCTAATCAAAGGATAGCGGACGAGACTTTCAGCCGGCTACAGAACTTGACCGAGCTCTCACTGGTCAGAAACTCTCTTGTTTTCCCTCCCCTGAATCTGCCTGCGTCAAACCTACAAAAGCTGTACCTGCAGGATAACCTCATCAGCTACGTCCCAGCCAACGCCTTCTCCAAGATGAGGCAGCTACAGCGGCTGGACATCTCCAACAACAACCTAACCACTCTCCCCAGGGGGGTCTTTGACGACCTGGCCAACTTGAGTCAGCTGCTCCTGCGCAACAACCCCTGGTATTGCGGCTGCAAAATGATGTGGCTCAGGGACTGGTTACAAACCACCGCCTTTCATGTCAACGTGCGGGGGCTGATGTGCCAAGGGCCCGATAAAGTTCGAGGGATGGCAGTCAAAGACATCAGAACGGAAATGGACGAGTGCTACGAGATAAACGCGCACGGCGGTAACACCGCGGTGAAGACAACGGCGGCGGTTCGCATGGCTACTGCCACTCAAGGATCGCAATTCACACACAAACCCAGGCCACCCCATCTGAAGCCACCGGATTCAGCTGTGGATTATCCTTTGTCGAGAGGTCCAGGGACAAAACCCATAATCATTAATGTGATGCCTCTAACCGCGGACAGCATCCGCATCACGTGGAGGGCAACACTCCCGGTCACGTCCTTCAGGCTCAGTTGGCTGAGGCTCGACCACAATCCATCAGTGGGCTCCATCACCGAAACCTTGGTGCAAGGAGACAAGACCGAGTACCTTCTCACCGCCCTGGAGCCCAAGTCAACCTACATCATCTGCATGGTCACGATGGAGGCCAGCAACTTCTACGTAAGGGATGAGACGCCAGTGTGTGCTAAGGCAGAGACCGCAGACCTGTACAGCCCCACCACAACGCTGAACAGAGAGCAGGAGGAATCGGACCAAGTGAGCCTCCCCTTAGCTGGTATCATTGGAGGCGCGACAGCCTTGGTGTTCATTGTCGTAATCCTTGCTGCTGTATGCTGCTACGTCAACAACAGTAGAAATGTCTTTTCGCACGACCAGGTGTACAACAGGGGCTGCAGGAAAAAGGACGATTATGCCGAGGCGGGGACAAAGAAAGATAATTCCATTCTAGAAATCAGAGGGAGTGGCTTTCAGATGATCCCCCTCAACAACCAACAGCGACCAAAGGAGGAGTATGTCATTCACACCATATTTCCGACCAATGGGACAAGTCTTTACAAGAACACTCATAGTACAGGCCTCAGCAGTAACCGGGGTTACAGAGACGGTGGGATACCAGATGCGGAATATTCTTACACGTGATTGCAGTGATGCATCCAGATCATCACTGCTGCACTCCCAAACAAAAGATATTAAAAAAACAAACACAAAAAAAAGTTAGGAATAAAACACACAAAGTCCAGCAGAAAATGCCTGGCACATATTTTGTACATTTGTCACATAATTTATATTTAATATGCTTAAATGATTAAAAAAAAGCAGCTGGACATTTAGAAAGAAAACACAGCTACCTAATTGTGTACAAGCCAGTTTTACTTTTCGCTTTTTGAGTTAGAAGTGGGATAAAGGATGAACAACCTCTTTTGGATGCACAGTCCTAAGGCAATGTAAAGGCAGAATGCCGCACAGGTAGACATCTTGGAGGAGAATTCACAAGCAATGACTTCCTTCAGCCACCCATCCCATCTTGAGATAAATATATAGTCAAGCAAAAGGCTCAGCACACACACACAGACAAACTCACGCTCACTCACTCTCTCTCACACACACACAGACACACACAGACTCACGCTCACGCACTCTCACATAGACACACACTCACACACTCTCACACACACATACATAAACACACACACTCACTCTCTCATGTATTCACATTCACATGCTCACTCACACACATACACGCACACATGCACATGCATACATATACACACTCTCTCCTGCACACACATGCACACGCGCAAACACATGCTCACTCACATACACACTCACATTCTCTCACGCACGCGCACACACACAAATACTCACGCTCACATTCTCTCATACTCGCTTTCATGCACACGCATGCACACACACACACATTCACATTCTCTCTCACACACACACTCATACTCTCTCTCATGCACACACACTCGCACTCTCTCTCACGTACACACACACTCATACTCTCTCTCATGCACACACACTCATACACTCTCTCATGCACACACACTCATACACTCTCTCATGCATACACACTCATACTCTCTCTCATGCACACACACTCATACTCTCTCTCATGCACACACACTCATACTCTCTCTCATGCCCATGCACACGCATCTGTTCCCTTGTGCAGGACTTAAGGCTTTACCCCCTTTCAGAACCATTTGTTGATGTTTTGTTTATTTTTTTATTCTTCTATGATATTTTTAAAAATGGAAAAAATAGTTTTAAATATTTAGTTGTTTTACTGTGTTGATTTAGGACTTTATCTTAACTGGAAGAAGAGATGGACTTTCATAGTTATTTTTAAAGGCAACTTTACTGAAGGTGTTTTTTTTTAAACCGAGTTAGACTTTTGCCTCTAGTTAAAAACAATGTGTATCTAAACCACAAATTTCATGTCATTATATGTCAGGCCAAACTGGATGTCTTGTAGTTATCTGGCCAGTGATTGGAATCCTCAACTTAACCCTCTGAGGACCACAAATTTGATTTGAACAACACTGTGAACCTGGGTCATTCTGTGCTTTCAAATTTTCCCAATTACAGGAACCATTAGAAAACCTGTATGTTGTTGCATTTGATTTAGACAAGATTGGGCTAAAACTACGTTGCTTATGGGTGGGACGCTTGTCTGCCTATCGTACAGTGCGCAGTTCGACAACAAGCAAAAGAAAAATGCAGGATATTTGTTCTGAAGAGAACAGCACAATTTTGAAAGTGTCTGAGGAAAAAGAAAATCCAGCACTCAAAAGTGTTAACCAGTAATGAAATATTCTGCCCTAATAAGAATTGTGACAAGGGCAACCCCGGAATGGGATGGGCGCCAGAAGGATGCACATTCGATGGAAAGTTTCTCTCATGTTGCTAAGCGTACGCAACTGTGTCAGTAATCTGCTGACTTAAGTTCTTAATTTAAGAGTCCCATGTTCTTCAACCTAAGTAAGAAGTCTCACAACACCAGGTTAAGGTCAAATAGGTTTATTTGGTAGCAAAAGCCACTAGCTTTCAGAGCGCTGCTCCTTCATCAGGTAAGGTTACCTGATAAGGTTACCTGATGAAGGTAAGGTTACCTGACAAAGGAGCAGCACTCCAAAAGCTAGTGGCTTTTGCTACCAAATAAATCTATTGGACTTTAACCTGGTGTTGTGAGACTTTTTACTGTGTTTACCTCTGTCCAACGCCGACATCTCCATATTACTTCAACCTGAGGTCAGTCTTTCAGACAAGATGAGAGGGTGCAAAGTTGAAACTGGAGATCATCCACTCAGGGGACGTTTTCATTCATTGGTGGGACATGGGCATCACTGGCTCGGCCAGCATTTATTGCCCATCCCTAGTTGCCCTTGGAGGGCACTGAGAGTCATAAGAACATAATAAATAGGAGCAGGAGTACGCCATCTAGCCCTTCGAGCCTGCCCCGCCATTCAATAAGATCATAGCTGATCTGAAGTGGATCAGTTCCCCTTTCCCGCTTTCTCCCCATAACCCTTAATTCCCTTGTCCATCAGAAATCTATCTACTCGCGACTAAAATATATTCAGCAAGGTAGCCTCCAGCACTTCATTGGGCAGAGAATTCCAGAGATTCACCACCCTTTGAGTGAAGAAGTTCCTCCTCAACTCTGTTCTAAACTGCGCCTCCCTTATTTTGAGGCTGTGTCCTCTAGTTCTGCTATCCTTTCTAAGCGGGAAGAATCTCTCTACCTCTACCCTATCTAGCCCCTTCAGTATCTTGTAAGTCTCTTGCTGTGACTCTGGAGTCACATGTAGGCCAGACCAGGTAAGGACGGCAGATTTCTTTCCCATAGGGCATTAGGTGATGGCCTGGTAGTATTATCATTAGACTATTAATCCAGAAACTCAGCTAATGTTCTGGGGGACCCGGGTTCAAATCCCGCCACGACAGATGATGGAATTTGAATTCAACAAAAAAAATCTGGAATTAAGAATGTACTGATGACCCATTGTGGGAAAAACCCATCTGGTTCCCTTTAGGGAAGGAAATCTGCCGTCCTTACCCGGTCTGGCCTACATGTGACTCCAGAGCCACAGCAATGTGGTTGACTCTCAGCTGTCCTCCAAGGGCAAGTAGGGAAGGAAGATAAATGCTGGCCCAGACAGCAATGCATCATGTCCCATGAATAATTAGGAAAAAAAAAATCCAGAAATGGGATCTTTCCAAGAAGTCTTTCCTTCAGAGGCAGTTTTCACTGAGAGTTCCCTTTCCTCCCTTCCAACAGACTCTCACTTGGTCGCTGGACATTATTGATGGGGCTTTCTTGAATATTTGAGCCAAAAATCATTTTTGTCTCCCTGACACATAGGAACGTCGAAATTAGAAGCAGAAGTCGGCAAATTCAGCCCTTCAAGCCTGCTCCGCTATTCACTCAGGTCACGGTTAATCTCTCACTGGTCTCAAATCCACCTCCCCTATCCCTTTATGGGTTTTTTTAAAATTAGAAATATATCTATCTCCTTCTTGAAACCATTCAACGATTCAGAATCCACTGCACAATGGAAGATCAGTAACCCCTGGGTTGGACAATGACCAAGAAAACCATTTGAAGCTTTGAAAACAAATCATAGAATCATAGGACCCCCGACAGTGCAGAGGGAGGCCATTCGGCTTATCGAATCTGCACCAACCCATAATCCCACCTGGGCCCTATTCCCATAACCCCACACATTTACCTTTAATCCTTTAAAACTGTGATTATCAAGTTACAACCGAGCTTTTAAATAAATCAGACCTCATATGTGAAATGTTCCAATGCTCGTATCACCCCTTGATATTGGAAATGAGAAATAATATTCCCACACTATTCACAGAATCCCTACAGTGCAGGAGGCCATTCGGCCTATCGAGGCTGCACCGGCCACAATCTCACCCAGGCCCTATTCCCCCTAACCCCACATGTTTACCCTGCTAATCCCTCTGACACTAAGGGGCAATTTTATCGTGGCCAATCAACCTAACCCACAAATCTTTTGAGACCGTGGGAGGAAATTGGAACACCCGGAAAAAATCCACGCAGACATGGGGAGAACGTACAACCTCCACACAGACTCGAGCCGGGAATTGAACCCAGGTCCCTGGCACTGTGAGGCAGCGGTGCTCACCCACTGTGCCACCGTGCTGCCTCACTAGGCTTACATTAACACTGCAATGAAGTTACTATGAAAATCCTCTAGTAGCCACACTCCAGCACCTGTCCGGGTACATTGAGGGAGAATTTAGCATAGCCAACACACCTAACCAGTATGTCTTTTGGATTGTGAAAGCAAACTGGAGCACCCAGAGGAAACCCATGCAGACACAGGGAGAATGCGCAGACTCTGCACAGACAGTGATCCAAGCTGGGAATCAAACGCTGACGTTGTGATGATAACATTATTGCTGTAATATTATCTAACTTTACACCACAGCTTCCCCAGCCTTAATTTGTTTTTAAGTAACTGTGAAGTATTGATTTTTTTTAACATCAGAGAGTTTTAATGAGGAAAAGGGTCACTTCCCTGTCTCCTGACCCACATCACCCCCATTACTGTGAAATTATTTTCAAAATTTTAATGAACAGGGCTATCTGTAACGCAGCAGAATATTGCTGAGAGCGAGTGTCAGGAACTGCACCGTCATCCAACAGAGGCTGAATGTATGTACTCAGCTTGGCTATTTGGGAAACGATACACACGAGATGGTCAGGCGCTGTGTCTAGACTGTGATGTCTGTCATTTGGTCCAGATGGAATCACCCAAATTAAGAGGTATACTACAGTAATTTTAGAATATATATTACACACACATATTTTATCTGAATATCGCAAAGGAGTGTGGGGCGGTATGGTGGCACAGTGGTTACTATTGCTGCCTCACAGCGTCAGGGACCCAAGTTCAATTCCGGCCTTGGGTGACTGTGTGGAGTTAGTGCATTCTCCCACGTCTGCGTGGGTTTCCTCCAGGTGTTCCGGTTACCTCCCACAGTCCGAAAGATGTGCAGGTTAGGTGGATTGGCCATGCTAAATTGTCCCTTAGTGCCCAAAGGTGTGCGGGTTAGGTGAATTGGCCATGCTAAATTGTCCCTTAGTGCCCAAAGGTGTGTGGGTTAGGCGGATTGGCCATGCTAAACTGTCCCTTTGTATCCAAAGATGTGTGGGTTAGGTGAATTGGCCATACTAAACTTCCCTTCGTGTCAGGGGGATTAGGAGGGTAGATATGTGGGGTTGCAGGGACAGGACTGAGTGGGATTGTTGTTGGTGTAGACTTGTTGGGCCAAATGGCCTCCTTCTGCACTGCAGATTCTAGATTCTATGGTAACTAACTCTTTAATTATTCATTTTAAAATGCACTGCAGAAAGAGACAATCAAGTAGGATATTATGCAAAAATTTGATGCCATGTTCACCACAGCATCGTGAGGAAAGCTTGTTCCTGTACTGTAATGTTCTGCATTCTATGAAGAGAAGGCTGACAGAGACATTATAACAGCGGATGCTGCCTACAGTCTGGGCATTAGAGGTGCCTTTGTATTTTTTTTATTTATTAATGTCACAAGTGGCTTACGTTAATACTGCAATGAAGTTACCATGAAAATCCTCTCGTCGCTGCACTCCGGCGTCTTTTCAGGTAACTGAGGAGAATTCAACATGGTCAATCCACCTAGTCTATACATCTTTGGACACTAAGGGGAAATTTAGCATGGCCAATCCACCTAACCTGCACATTTTTGGACACTAAGGGGCAATTTAACATGGCCAATCCACCTAACTGGCATATCTTTAAAGTATAAAAGCTTATTTATTAGTGTCACAAGTTGGCTTTCATTAACACTACAATGAAGTTACTGTGAAAATCCCCTAGTCGCCACACTCCAGCACCTGTTCAGGTTACACTGAGGGAGAGTTCAGCACCTAACCATCAAGTCTTTCAGGATGTGGGAGGAAAGCAGAGCACCCAGTTTCAGCCACGCACCATATCCAATGTCACCAGCAGGACACAAAATTAAATGCAGATTCGGATCCTCAGCACCATTATTTGAGAGAGAAATGTGAATTTATTTGCTTTTGACAGTGGCAGCTCACCTCAGTGTGTATTTACAAAAAAACTGGGCAAACAAGGATGAAAATGTGCTGCTGATAATCTTCACACCAAACAGAAACCGGGCAGATATTCAAACCCACTGGTCCTACTGTACCTAGCAGTCAAGTGCAGATGACAACCTGCGCCAGTATTTGGTCGCACATCCGAGCACCCAGCATCCTGCACCCTACGCGCGCTGCGAGATTGGTTCAGAGAAGCTGTATCTTCATATACTGGGCTGCTGGCTAGCAGTGGTGGGCATTGCTGCCTCACAGGGATCCGGGTTCAATTCCTGGTTTGAGTCACTATCTGTGTGGAGTCTGCATGTTCTCACCGTATCTGCGTGGGTTTCCTCCAGGTGCTCTGGTTTCCTCCCACAGTCTGAAAGATGTGTTGGTTAGGTGCTAAATTCTCCCTCAGTGTACCCGAACAGGTGCCGGAGTGTGGCGAGTAGGGGAATTTCACAGTAACTTCATTGCAGTATTAATGTGAGCCTGCTTGTAACAAAATAATAAATAAAAAAAAAACAAAGGCATGTTTAAGGCCAGGGACTGTAGGCAGCATCTGCTGTTATAATGGACAGGATTTTATGACCTCGCTCGAGCAAGACTGTAAAATCCTGTCCGAGGCCAATGGAAATTTCCTTTCTGCGAGCCTCATCTGGCGATTGATAAAATTCCAGCCAATGTCTCTGCCAGCCTTCGTTTCCCAGAACATAGAACAGTACCGCACAGGAACAGGTCCTTCCGCCCACAATGATGCACTGTGCATGACTCACAAATTAAACTAATCCCTACTCCCTGCCCTTGGTCCATATCCCTCTATTCCTTGCATATTCATGTGATTTGGTTTGATTTGATTTATTATTGTTACCTATATTAACATCGTGAAAAATATTATTTATCTGAACAATATGTATACGTATGAGCTCATCTAAAAGCCCCTTAAACACCCCTATCGTACCTGCCTCCACCACCACCTCTATCAAGTTTTAAAGTTTATTTATTATTGTCACAAGTAGGCTTACACCAACGCTGCAATGAAGTCCCTGTGAAAATTCCTTACTGGGAGCGTGTTCCAGAAACCTGCCACTGTCTGTCTAAAAAATTTGCCCTTCACATCTTCTCTGACCTTTCCCCTCCCTCTCCCACCTTAAGTTCATAGTCCCGAATATGAGACATTTCAACTCTGGGGAAAAAGATTCTGACTGTCAATCCTGTCTATGCCACTCATAATGTTATAGAATTACAGAATCCTATTTGGCTATTTGGCCAATCGAAGCTGTACCGACCACAATCCCACCCAGACCCTATCCCCATAATCTCATGCATTTACCCAAGCTCGTCCCCCTGACACTTAAGGGCAATTTAGCATGGCCAATGCACCTAACCTGCATGTCTTTGGACACTAAGGGACAATCTAGCATAACCAATCCAACCAGCCTGCACATCCTTGTACACTAAGGGACAATATAACATGGCCAATCCACCTAACACATACATCTTTGGACACTAAGGGGCAATTTAGCACAGCCAATCCACCTAACCTGCACATCTTTGGAGTGTGGGTGGAAACCGGAGCACCCAGAGGAACCCCACGCAGACACAGGGAGAACGTGCAGACTCCACACAGACAGTGACCCAAGCCGGGTTTATAGATATCGACTTTATAATTTGATGGACTTTATCAACTGCCTCATGCTTTAATCTCGTGTGCCCGTGAGCTGCATTTGCTGTGACATCAGTTAACTAAATGGAAAATAAATATTACCTCCTCAATGCCTAAGTGAGCCGGGCAAGTTAAGGAGATCCCAAGCTGGGTCTATTACAGAGACAGAACGCATGTAATGAGGCAGTGTGAGGCGCAGCAGACAATCTAAAGGACTGGCACCTCCTCACCAGGCTGGCACACAGACGCTTAGAGAAGTTAACTAAAGGAGGGGAACCTGGCACTGCTGCAGCAACATCTAGCTCAAAACAGGGACTCCCATCAGATTGGATTTCTGCACGCATGAGGTATCCAAACCTGAAAACAACAGATCTCAGAGCAGGCTGGCCCCTGGGCTAACTTCCACATGTACTTGATTTGGTTGACTTGATGTTTGCTCATCTCGTCTCCTGTTCCTCCTACGCAACAATGCGTTTTGCACTCAAAGCAGCCTAGCAGATCATTTGTATCTCAGCAGGTTCTGCAGTCAGGAAGTGTGCTGCACAGTTTGATGATTATCAACTCCAACCCTGCTTCCATTTCACAAGGTGATGCAGCAATCTATTTGGCCAGACACCAAGGACAGGAACACTGAAGCTTTTACATTTTCCTAAAGCACTCTCCAGCACAGCATATTTGCATTTCTGACCGATCTATTTAAAACCTACTTTTTATACTCTTTTATGTGATGTGGGCATCACTGGTTGACCATTCTGAATTAGCCTTGAGAAGTAGCCATGAGCCTCAAACTTCCTTTCAATTCTCTTACATTGCACAGTTAGCACTGCTGCCTCACAGCATCAAGGACCCGGGTTCGATTCCCAGCTTGGGTCACTGTCTGTGTGGAGTCAGCACGTTCTCCCCATGTCTGCGTGGGGTTTCCTTCCACGGTCCAAGGTTAGGTGGATTGACCATGCGAAATTGCCCCTTTGTGCCCAAAGGTGTGCAGGTTAGGTGGATTGGCCATGCTAAATTGCCCCTTAGTGTCCAAAGGTGTGGAGGTTAGGTGGATTGGCCATGCTAAATTGCCCCTTTGTGTACAAAGATATGCAGATTAGGTGGACTGGCCATGCTAAATTGCCCCTTAGTGTCCAAAGGTGTGGAGGTTAGGTGGATTGGCCATGCTAAATTGCCCCTTAGTGTTCAAAGATGTGTAGATTAGGTGGTTTCACCATGCTAAATTGCCCCTTAGTGTCCAAAGATGTACGGATTAGGTGGATTGGTCATATTAAATTGCCCCTTAGTGATCAAAGACGTGCAGGTTAGGTGGATTGGTAATGCTAGATTGCCCCTCAGTGTCAGGGAGGTTAGTATGATAAATATGTGGGGTTAAGGGGATAGCGCTGGGTGGGATTGTTGTCGAGGTGATTCACCCCCCCCTTATCAGGGCAATAAGACAAAGCTTTGCAGGAGAAGCCCACCTCCCTCAGGGTGCCGTCTGAAGAAGTTTGAGAGTTCTGATTCATTTGGTTTTACCTTCAGCAAAATCTGATCACAGAACTGTCCAAAGATGTGTGGGTTAGGTGGATTGACCACAATCCCACACAGGTCCTATCCCCATAACCCCACGTATTTACCCTAGGTAGTCCCCCTGACACTAAGGGGCAATTTAGCATGGCCAATCAATCTAACCTTCACATCTTTGGTGTGTGGGAAGAAACCGGAGCACCCGGAGGGAACCCATGCAGACATGTGGACATGAAGGCTAGGAGGATTGGCCACACTAAAAATTGATCCTTGTGTCAGGAGGATTAGCAGGCTAAATACGTGAGGTTATGGGAAAAGGACCTGGGTGCGATTATGATCAGTGCTGACTCGATGGGATGAATGGCCTCCTTTTGCATTATAGGATTCTACGGATTCTATGAACTCAATCCTCGAATCCCCAGCTTTATTCATAGAATCCCTACAATGCAGGAGGAGGCCATTCAGCCCATTAGTTCTGACCACAAGCCCACCCAGGCCCTATCCCCATAACCTCATGCACTTACCCTAGCTAGGCCCCCTGATACTAAGGGGCAATTTAGCATGGCCAATCCACCTAACGCGCATGTCTTTGGACATTAAGGGGCAAATTATCATGGCCAATCCACCAAACCTGCACATCTTTGGAGTGTGGGAGGAACCTGGAGCAGCTGGAGGGAATCCACGCAGACACAGGGGAGAACCTGCGGCACAGACAGTGACCCCAAGTCAGGAATCGAATCAGGGTCCCTGGCACTGTGAAGTAGCAGTGCTAACCACTGTGCCACCGAGCCGCAGCCAATCGGCAATAGGAGGCAACCCTCAGAGAAGCCAAAGATTACCACAACTCACTTCTCATCTCTTTAGCGCTCTAATAATGCCTACTGACAGTCTGCCACATTTATACAGATAACAGCCTCTCCAGAACAGCAACCAAGGGACTATTGTAAATCAGGAAATTTTCACTGACAAATAAAATTTGCTGTATCCTCGAAGGACACAGTTGCTGCAAATTTAAAATGACTGCATTTAAAGTCTCTTCATGTTCACAATATGCAGCAAAATCACTTGTTGCTCATCAAAGTTATTTCTTTTCCCCGCTGTGCAAAGTATTCTTTGTCCTTACATTTCCTAAATTGCAGTAAGAATAGTTACACTTCTCTCCGCAATACAAATCCCAGACTAAGCAACTACTTAAGTAAAGCAACCACTTAAATTGGATCAAATTCTTTGCTGTGGTACACAATGTACTGTTAAAAGAAAAACGGGCTGATTAGCACTGCTGCCTCACAGCTCTAGGGACCCGGGTTCGATTCCCAGCTTGGCTCACTGTCTCTCTGGAGTTTGCACATTCTCCCCATGTCTATGTGGGTTTCCTCCAGGTGCTCCGGTTTCCTCCCACAGTCCAGAGATGAGCGGGTTAGGTGGATTGGCCGTGCTAAATTGCCCCTTAGTGTCCAAAGATGTGCAGGTTAGGTGGATTGGCCATGCTAAATTGTTCCTTAGTGTCAAGGAATGCACAGGTTAAAGGGGTTGGCAGGGTGAATACATAAGGCTATGGGGATAGGGCCTGGGTGGGATTGTTTGACATTGCAGACTCGATGGGCTGAATGGCCTCCTTCTGCACTGTGGGGATTTATCCCGCTTAGAAAGGAAAACAGAACTAGAGGGCACAGTCTCAAAAGAAAAGGGGGGCACTTTAGAATGGAGTTAAGGAAGAATTTCTTCACTCAAAGGGTGGTGAATCTCTGGGATTCTCTACCCATTGAAGTGGTGGAGGCTACCTCGTTGAATATATTTAAGTCACAGGTAGATAGATTTCTGATAGACAAGGGAATTAAGGGTTATGGAGAAAAAGCGGGAAAGTGAACTGATCCACTTCAGATCAGCCATGATCTTATTGAATGACGGGGCAGGCTCGAAGGGCTAGATGGCCTACTCCTGCTCCTATTTCTTATGTTCTTATCCAATAAAATATTCTCTCGGCCGGGTGCACAGACCGATATAACTTTGACACAGCTTGTGCAATGGGCGTACAAAGGAGCGATGGCTATTTCCGAGATGTCCAGGTCAGTTGCCGACAGCGCTCACTGCTGACCTCGATGAAGGCTACCCACGGGAGATGCAGCAATCTCTGTGGTCTGGCTTCCTCCCTTCGTCCTGGCATTGTTTGATTCTGGGATCATTCCGGGGGGAGCCCTAACTTTCAGCCACAGTAATGTCAACCAGCTAGTTAAACAGCTAATCACATTGCAGGATTCTCACAGACAGCAAATCAGGCGGTTAAAAACCAGCTGGTTACCCTTGGCTTTTCAATCATTTTACAGAAAGCAAAATAAAAATTGGGATGTACGTGCGAGGCTATGGCACAAGGTGAAGTATCAGACAAAATCTAAGAACAACATAATCATTAATACTCCAAAAACCTGTGGGAATTATTATAATGGGGAAATTTGACATTCCACAAATATAAAATGGATTTTTCAGAGCCAGAGAGATTGTTCAACAATACATATGGATTTAGTATGTTGTTAAAAGCCCAGTTACAAGTTATTGAACAAGGAGGGCGGCACGGTGGCACAGTGGTTAGCACTGCTGCCACACAGCGCCAGGGACAAGCGTTCAATTCCTGGCTTGGGTCACTGTCTGTGTGGAGTTTGCACATTCTCCACGTTTCTGCATAGGTTTACTCCAGGTGCTCCGATTTTCCCCCACACTCCAAACATAAGCAGGTTAGGTGGATTGGCCATGCTAAACTGCCCATTAGTGTTCAAAGATGTGCGGGTAAGGTGGATTGGCCATGCCAAATTGCCCCTTAGTGTCCAAAGATGTGTGGCTTAGGTGGATTGGCCGCGCTAAATTGCCCCTTAGTATCCAAAGATGTGTCGGTTAGATGGATTGGCGATGCTAAATTGTCCCTTAGTATCCAAAGGTGTGGCGGTTAGGTGGATTGGCCATGCTAAATTGCCCCTCAGTGCACCTGAACAAGCGTGGACTGTGGGATTTTCACTTCATTGCACTGTGAATGTAAGCCTACTTGTGACATTAAAAAATAAACTTGAAACATAAATACCAGATCTGCAGAAATGAACGACTTTCTATGTACCAACACTCTGTTCCTGCAAATAAAAAAGCTGGCTCTCCAAAAGTGGATTGTTAATATTGGCTCTGGCACCTGTTTTTGAAATAGGAAGACCTACATCACGCGATAAATGGAGGGGTTTAGGTTAATTAGTTAAGCTCAGTGGTCACCAGAATAAAAAGATAGTCGCTCCTTTGATTTTAATTTTCTAGATATTGTATTGTTTCGCATTGGCTTGCTGTGTTTTTAACCACGAGAATTAGTCCACAGAAACAAGGATTTTCAGAAGACTAAACCAAAGTGCATTGTGAAGCCCTTTGGCCTCTTTTTGTCGGTGCCTTCAAACTTCAATGTTAAGTGTGTGTGTGTTCAGACTGAAATGCTGACTTTTTTTTCCTTGTACATATTTAAATGTGAACATTTCCTTGTTCCCTTCAAAATAAAATTTAAAAAAAACTAAAGACTCGGTGCTCACTGCCTTCAGTCGCGACTTAACTTTTACCAGGACGAACGCACAGAGGGCGGAATTTTACCGGCACGTCTGCCCCAGGTTTGTACGATCCCGCCCGAGGCCAACTTGAGGATGCTGTACTCCGAGCCTCACCTGCCAACCACCCCTCACCCCAGCGGCGGGGGTGCCAATAAAATTCCAGCCATTTTTTTCCCCCAGAGAAGGAGAATTCAAAACTAGAGAGTGTAGGTTGAAGGTGAGGGGGGAAAGATTTAAAAAGGGACTCGAGAGGGGGAGGAGGGGGCAACTTCTTTCACGTAGAGGTGATGCGTGTATGGAATGAGGTGCCAGAGAAAGTGGGTTGTGGCAGATTCAATAGCAACATTTAGTAAGCATTTGGATAAGTCCACGGGAGGGATAGGATTAGAGGGATAAGACCATAAGATATTGGAACAGAATTAGGCCAATCAGCCCCATCTAGTCTGTTCCACCACATGTATTAGTATACAGTGAAAAGTATTGTTCCTTGCATGCTATACAGACAAAGCATACCGTACATAAGAGAGGAGCAGAATGAGGCCACTCAGCCCATCAAGTCTGCTCTGCCATTCAATCATGGATGATTTTTTTTCTCATCCCCATTCTCCTGCCTTTTCCCCATAACCCCTGATCCCCTTATTGATCAAGAACCTATCTATCTCTGTCTTAAAGACACTCAATGACCTGGCCTCCACAGCTTTCTGTGGCAAAGAGTTCTACAGATTTGCCACTCTCTGGCTGAAGAAATTCCTTCTCATCTCAGTTTTAAAGGAGCGTCCCTTCACTCTGAGGTTGTGCTCTCTGGTTCTAGTATCTCCCACTAGTGGGAACATCCTCTCCACATCCACTCTATCCAGGCCTATCAGTATTCTGTAAGTAAATATGGGCCCAAACAGGGGCAATTTGGACCAGCTGCGAGGGCACCATGGTCAACATGGATGAGTTGGATCAAAGGGCCTGCTTCCCTGCCATATTGCTCTATGAGTCTACAACCTCTCTTTGGCCAGGGTATTTTGGATCTGTCCCCATGTTCTGCCTATAATACGGAGGAGTTGTGAAGTCTCTGAGACTTCACAAAATGCCCAAAATGCCACGTAAATACAAGTGCCTTCCTACGATGGTATTTCCATTTTCAAAGCTGCCATAGTCCTGAAAAAACCCAATCCTTTGATTTATCCCTGGGACATGGGTGTCGCTGGCTGGCCAGCGTTTATTGCCCATCCCTAATTGCCCTTGACTTTGTAGCAATTGATACAACTAGGGAAGGGGACAGCTTTACAGTATTATCGCTAGACTATTAATTCAGAAACTCAGCTCATGTTCTGGGGGACCCAGGTTCGAATCCTGCCATGGCAGATGGTGGAATCTGAATTCAGTAAAAAAAAAGTCTGGAATTAGGAATCTACTGATGACTCATTGTTGGAAAAACCCATCTGGTTCACTAAAGTCCTTTAGGGAAGGAAATCTACCATCCCTAACTGGTCTGGCCTACATGAGACTCCAGCAATGTGATTGAGTCTCAACTCCAAGGGGAACGAGGGGTGAGCAATATATGCTGGCCCAGCCAGCGATGTCCATATCCCACACATGAATAAAAAAACTGGGTGGCATTAACTTCTTCATCCTTGCAATCGGCATCCCATTTGCTCTATTAAGTCCTTGAATATGTTGCTGCTTAAAGTTTATTTATTAGTCACAAGTAAGGCTTACATTAACACTGCAATGACGTTACTGTGAAAATCTCCCAGTTGTCACACTTCGGCGCCTGTTCGGGTGCACTGAGGAAGAATTCAGCACCTAACCATCACATCTTTCAGACTGTGGGAGGAAACCAGAGCACCCAGAGGAAACCCACGCAGACATGGGGAGAACGTGCAGACTCCGCACAGACAGTGACCCAAGCCGGGATTCGAACTTAGGTCCCTGGCACTGCGAGGCAGCAGTGCTAACCTACTGTGCCACCGTGCCACCCGAGTCTGCGCCCTTCTTTCCCAGGACTCTTTTTAAAGCTTTCCAAGCAGCTTTCTGCCTCCTCCACAAAACTGAGACGGACTTCAACAAGGTCAAAACTGACACCCTTTGGGAAAGTCGGGCAATATCCCTCCTTATGCTCCTCAATCCATCTGCAGCACTTAACACAACTGACCACACCACCCTCCTCCCCCTCTGTTATACCGCTGCCCTTGCGTGGCTGATTCCAGGATGGCGGGACTGATGTACGAGGAGAGATTGACTAGGTCAGGATTGTTTTCGCTAGAGTTCAGACCAATGTGGGGGGCTCTCACAGAGGCTTATAAAATTCTAACAGGACTGGACAGGGTAGATGCAGGGAGGATGTTCCCGATGGTGGGGGGAGCCCAGAACCAGGGGGTCAGTCTGAGGATTCGGGGTAGACCATTTAGGACGGAGGTAAGGAGACATTTCTTCACCCAGTGAGCCTGTGGAATTCATTCCCACAGGAAGTAGTAGATGCCAAAACACTAAATGTATTCAAGAGGCAGCTGGATATAGCACTTGGGGTGAATGGGTTCAAACGTTATGGGGAGAAAGCAGGGTTAGGCTATTGAGTTGGCTAATCAGCCATGATGGTGATGAATGCGGAACAGGCCCGAAGGGCTGAATGGCCTCTTCCCGCTCCTATCTTCTATGTTCCTTTTCTATCCAGTCATATTCAGAGAATTTCCTGCAATGGCCTTTCTTCTCTGTCCCTGCACTGTTTCCTCTGGAACCCCCCTGACCTTGGTCCCTTGTTTTTCTCACCTCTTGGTCTGGTGGTATCATCGAAAAACACAACATCATCTTGCACATGCCACCACAGTGATACCCAACTCTGCCTTGTCATCAAGTCTCTTCCCCCCCACCACGTTCCCCTCCATTATCTCTAGCTGCCATGCAATGGGCCGTGCTAAATTCTCCCTCAGTGTAACCCAAACAGGTGCCGGAGTGCAGCAACTGGGGGGATTTCACAGTAACCACATTGCAGTGTTAATGTCAACCTACTTGTGACTAATGAATAAACTTTAGCAGTGAATGAGTTGAAATTTCCTCAGCTTAAATACCAGAAGGACCAAAGCATTTTGTGCCGTGGACACAAACTTCATTCCCTAGCCACTGATTCCATTCCCTTTCCTATCCAATATCTGTGATCGAATCAGATTCTTCGCAACCTCAGCATCCTTCTTGACCCCAGGTTTCTGATTACATATCCACTCCATCACTAAGAAAGACTGTCTATTTTTATAAACCCCTACACTGCAGAAGGAGGCTGTTCGGCCCATCAAGTCTGCACCGACCACAATCCCACCCAGACCCTATCCACATAACCCCCCCATATTTACCGTGCTAATCCCCCTGATGCTAAGGGACAATTTAATATGGCCAATCCACCTAACCTACACATCTTTGGACACTAAGGGGAAATTTAGCATGGTCATTCCTCCTAACCCGCACATCTTTAAACACTAAGTGACAATTTATCACGGCCAATCCACCTAACCCTCACATCTTTGGACACTATGGGACAATTTAGCATGATCAATCCACCTAACCTGCACATCTCTGGAGTGAGGGAGGAAACTGGTGCACCTGGAGGAAACCCATGCAATCATGGGCAGAACGTGCAAACTCCACACATACAGTGACCCTTAGTTTTGGAGATGTCCCTTAGTGTCCGAAGATGTGCTGGTTACGTGGATTGGCCATGCTAAATTGCCCCTTATTGTCCAAAGATATGCAGGTTAGGTGGATTGGCTGTGCTACGTTGCCCGTTATTGTCCAAAGATGTGCAGGTTAGGTGAATTGGCCATGCTAAATTGCCCATTCGCGTCAGGGGAATTAGCACAGCAAATACGTGGGATTATGGGGATAGGGCCTGGGTGGGATTGTGGTCAGGGTGCACAGGCACCAGAGAGGGTTCAGGGGGACACAGCTACGTTCTACTCGTGGCCCGGGGTGGGGTCCCAGACTTGCCATTTCAGAAAGAGGGGTTGGAAGGGGTCACTGGCAGGCCTTATCTTCCCTTCATGCTGGGGGGCCCTTTGCTTCAAAGGGTTGTGAAGAACATAAGAGCATAACAACTAGGACCAGGAGTAGGCCATCTGGCCCCTTGAGCCTGCTCTGCCATTCAATAAGATCATGGCTGCAGCGACAACGATTCTGAGTTACCTGGGTAGGGTCCCTCGACAATCCGGGCTGTCAGTACAGAGCAGGGGATTCAGGAATGGGCTGCATCTCCCCCTCACACAGCCTGAAGGGCCTCTCACTTGGTGGAGGATGACTGCATTGTGATTGGAACCCACACTCAGACACTGGAGTGAGCATGAAGGGGAATGGCTGCCTGACAGTCCAAAACCAATTGATAGGGATGCCTGCATGCAACAGTAGACCTCAATGGGTCATGGAAGGCTGTTCAGCTGTGTTGCAGTGTTAACATAAGCGTACTTGTGACACTAACTTGTAAAATTGATTCTACAGCCATAGGTTCTATGAACCGAGGTGAGAAGAAATTTCTTCACCCAGGGAGTGGTGGAATTCACTCCCTCAGAAAGTAGTTGAGGCCAAAATGTTGTGTGACTTCAAGAAGAAATTGGATAATAATTCTTGGAGCTAAAGGGATTAAGGGATATGGGGGGGAAACCGGGGAGGATCAGGGGTATTGAATTCGATGATTAGCCATGATCAAAATGAATGGCAGAGCAGGCTCAAAGGGCCGAATGGCCTCCTCCGACTTCTAGTTTACATGTTTCTAAGTTACTGTGAAAATCCCCTAGTTACCACACTCCAGCGCCTGCTCAGGAACACTAAGGGAGAACTTAGCATGGCACTTAGCAATGCACCCTAACCAGCATGTCTTTCAGATTGTGGGAGGAAACCGGAGCACCTGGAGGAAACCCACACAGAAACAGGGAGAACGTGCAGACTCCGCACAGACAGTGACCCAAGCTGGGAATCGAACCTGGGTCTCTGTTCCAAAGATGTATGGGTTAGGTGGATTGGCCCACGCTAAATTACCCTGTGTTGTCCAGGGGACTTGCAGGACAAATCGGTGAGGTTACGGGGATAGGGCCTGGCTGGGATTGTTGATGGTGTAGGTTTGATGGACCGAATGGCCTCTTTCTGCACTGTAGGGATTCTATGATTCTGGAGCTTGTGAGGCAGCAGCGCTAAACCATTGTGCCATCGTACAGGATGAGAGCGGAGAGAGTGAGCACCGGCAACTGCCCAGACATTCAAGATTTCCAAAAGCAGCTGCTGGCGAGAGCATCATGCAATGCTATTGGTTACGCATTTTTAATCTGAAAGCGGCTGGCAATATTTCAGAAGCGAACTTGTTAATAAATCATCATGGCATGCAAATTACAGCACAGGACTCCATCCAAGTTCATTTCACAACTCCAAAGTAACATAACATATTCTTAACATGAAATTTCTTCACTCTCAGCGGCTAATAATTTATCCATAAATCTGCGGTAATTATGTCACAACTTTTAAAATACCATTTCATTAAGTACACAGTCTTTGACTAGCCATTTAACACCAAAATCATTAAAAGTGCTGTACATCACAAACTAAATATCCAAAAAGAATTGAACTGGAATATATCAGATTGCACTAAAACTCTTTATAATCTCATTACTGGAGAAAAGCTGTAGATGATTGCGGGGAGGATGGGGGGAGTGTGTGTCTATCTACAGGGGAAGATAGATCAGTTAACGTTTTCTGATCGAACCAGTGGCGGGGGAGGTTGGAAATACAGCTCATTTATCTTTCACCCTACATCTGGATGAGTATTTAAAAATTGTCACTGACAGTTGACCCAGACAAGAGGGTGCAACATAGAAACACAGAAGATAGGGGCAGGAGGAGGTCATCTGGCCCTTCGAGCCTGCTCCGCCATTCATTAAGATCATGGCTGATCATCCAACTCAACAGCCTAATCCTGCTTTCTCCCCATGACCTTTGATCATGATTTGAGAGACTAAATAGACTGGGTCTGTACTCGTTGGAGTTTAGAAGGATGAGGGGGGATCTTATAGAGACGTATAAGATAATGAAGGGGATGGAGGGGATAGAGGTAGAGACATTCTTTCCGCTTAGAAAGGACAGCAGGACTAGAGGGCACGGCCTCAAGATAAGGGGGGGTCAGTTTAGATCAGAATTGAGGAGGAATTTCTTCACTCAAAGGGTGGTGAATCTCTGGAATTCTCTGCCCATTGAAGTGGTGGAGGCTACCTCGCTAAATATATTTAAGACACAGGTAGATAGGTTTTTGATAGACAGGGGAATTAAGGGTTATGGGGAGAAAGCGGGAAAGTGGAACTGATCCACTTCAGGTCAGCCATGATCTTATTGAATGGCGGGGCAGGCTCGAAGGGCTAGATGACCTACTCCTGCTCTTATTTCCTATGTTCTTATGATTTATTATTGTTTCATATATTAGTAGACAGTGAAAAGTATTGTTTCTTGTGTGCTATACAGAAAAAGCATACCATTCATAGAGAAGGAAATGAGAGGGTGCAGAATGTAGTGTTACAGTCATAGCTAGGGTGCACAAAAGATTTTGATTTGATTTATTATTGTCACATGTATTAGCGCAGAGTGAAAAATATTGTTTCTTGCGCACTATACAAAGCAAAGCATACCATTCGTAGAGAAGGAAAGGAGAGGGTGCAGAATGTAGTGTTACAGTCACAGCTCAGGTGTAGAGAAAGATCAACTTAATATGAGGTAGGTCCATTCAAAAGTCTGACAGCAGCAGGAAAGAAGCTGCTCTTGAGTCGTTGGTACGTGACCTCAGACTTTTGTATCTTTTTCCCGATGGAAGAAGGTGGAAGAGAGAATGTCCGGGGTGCGTCGGGTCCTTAATTATGCTGCCTGCTTTTCCCGAAGCAGTGGGAAGTGTAGACAGAGTCAATGGATGGGAGGATGGTTTGCGTGATGGATTGGGCTACATTCATGACCTTATTAGTTTCTTGCGGTCTTGGGCAGAGCAGGAGCTCATACCAAGCTGTGATACAACCAGAAAGGATGCTTTCTAAATGCATCTGTAAAAGTTGGTGACAGCTGTAGCTGACATGCCAAATTTCCTTCGTCTTCTGAGGTGTTGGTGGGCTTTCTTAACTATAGTGTCGGCACTGGGGGACCAGGACAGGTTGTTGGTGATCTGGGCACCTAAAAACTTGAAGCTCTCGATCCTTTCTACTTCATCTTTGTTGATGTAGACAGGGGCATGTTCTCCTTTACACTTCCTGAAGTCGATGACAATCTCCTTCGTTTTGTCGACATTGAGGGAGAGATTGTTGTTGCCGCACCAGTTCACCAGATTCTCAATCTCATTCCTGTACTCCGTCTCATCATTGTTTGAGATCCAACCCACTATGGTGGTGTCGTCAGCAAATTTGAAAATCGAATTGGAGGGGAATTTGGCCACACAGTCATAGGTGTATAAAGAGTACAGAAGGGGGCTGAGAACACAGCCTTGACATGATTTGCTTCCAGGGACTTTGACCCAGCCACAGGCCTGAGGTAGCAATGACAAAAAACCCATGAATGCTGGCTATGGTATCTGAAATAGAAACATAGAAGACAGGAGCAGGAGGAGGCCATTCGGTCCTTCGAGCCTGCTCTTCCATTCATCACCATCATGGCTGATTGTCCAACTCAATCACCTAATCCTGCTTTCTCCCCATAACCTTTGATCCCATTCGCCCCAAGTGCTATATCCAGCCGCCTCTTGAATACATTCAATGTTTTGGCATCAACTACTTCCTGTGGTAATGAATTCCACAGGCCCACCGGGTGAGAAATGTCTCCTCACCTCCATCCTAAATGGTGTACCCCCAATCCTCAGACTGTGACCCCCTGGTTCTGAACTCCCTCCACCATCAGGAACATCCTCCCGACATCTACCCTGTCCCGTTAGAATTTTATAAGGCTCTATGAGATTCCCCCTCATTTGTCTCAACTCCAGCAAAAACAATCCTAATCTAGTCAATCTCTCCTCATACATCAGTCCCACCACCCCCGGAATCAGCCTGGTAAACCTTCGCTGCACTCCTTGAACATCCTTCCTCAGAAAAGGAGACCAAAACTGCACACAACAGACTAAAACAGCACACAATGCAGGGAATACTGCGTTCATCTGTCTTTTCTTCTTTCAAACATTTGAGTGTATCACTCAATCTTACCATAAGACGTAGGAGTGGAATTAGGCCACTCAACCCATCGAGTCTGCTCTGCCATTCAGTCAAAGCTGATATTTTTTTCATCCCATTCTCCTGCTTTTTCCCCATAACACCTGATCCCCTTATTAATCTATTTATCTCTGTCTTAAAGACACTCAATGACCTAGCCTCCACAGCCTTCTGTGGCAAAGAGTTCCACAGATTCCCCACTCACTGGTTGAAGAAATTCCTCCTCATCTCTGTTTTAAAGGATCGTCCCTTTAGCCTGAGATTGTGCCCTCTGGTTCTAGTTTTTCCTATAAGTGGAAGCATCTTCTCCACGTCCACTCTATCCAGGCCTCACAGTATCCTGTAAGTTTCAATAAGATCTACCCCCCCATCCTTCTAAACTCCAACGAGTACAGACCCAAAGTCCTCAACCGTTCCTCATACGACAAGCTCTTCATTCCAGGGATCATTCTTGTGAACCTCCTCTGGACCCTTTTCAAGACCAGCACATTCTTCCTTAGATACAGGGACCCAAAACTCACACTACCCCAAATGAAGTCTGACCAGATACATCCTACGCAACATGGCCAAGACTAACTCAATCCTTTGATTCGTCTCCTTTCCCGTGGGATTAGTAATCTCACCCCTCTTGTTAATTAGTACCTCAGCCCTTCAATTGTGATGACATCAGTAATTCATTACTCAGAAAACAAAAGGGACAACCTATTATTCTTTAATGACTCCCAACAATGTTTACCGATGCACCATAGAAAGCATCACAGTTTGGTACGTCTCCAGTTCTGACCAAGACCATAAGAAACTACAAAGGCTGTGAACATAGCTGCCTCACAGCAGGGTTGGATTCCTGTCTTGGGTCGCTGTCTGCGTGGAGTTTGCACATTCTCCCTGTGTCGGCGTGGGTTTCATCCGGGTGCTCCGATTTCCTCCTACTCTCCGAAGATGGAAAGATTAGTGAATTGGCCACGCTAAATTGAACTTCGGTGTCTAAAGATGTGCGGGTGAGGTGGATTGGCCATGCAAAATTGCCCTTTAGTGTCCAAAGATGTGCAGGTTAGGTGGATTGGCCATGCTAAATTGCCCTTTTGTGTCCAAAGATATGCAGGTTAGGTTGATTGCCCATGCAAATTAACCCTAGTTTTGGAGGGATTAGCAGGGCAAAGATGTGGAGGTTACAAGGATAAGATGGAATTGTTGTTGGCGCAGGCCAGATGGGCCGAATGGCCTCAAAGAACAAAGAACAGCACAGCACAGGAAACAGGCCCTTCGGCCCCACAAGCCTGTGCTGCCCATTTTAACACACACACACACACACACACACACGCTTTCTGTACTTGTAGGGATTCTATTCTATGATAAAGTTTTGGTCCCTCAGTTTGGCTAATTATAAAAATACTCTTGATACATTTTGCTTGGATGAGAAAGGCAGATCATAAAGGCAGAAGGTGCGAAGCTCTTGTGACCAGCCTTACTTCTTCAGATCGAAAATAGGGGCGGCAAGTGTAAATTCTACAACCATCTCTTTCTGCCCTTTCTGCGTGAAATCAAAGTAACGGGCTTCATCAGAGCCCAAGTTCATTATACAAAAATCTCTCAAGCCCTCGTCACCACTGCTGTTCATTACTTTTAAAGAATGGAGAGGGATTTATTCAGAGTTCCAATTCCCCGGAGATCAGCAGATGCAACAATCACTTCAAAGAAAAACCTAAAGAAATGGAACACTTCAATTAGGCTGCTGCCGAAGTTCCCACCCTCTCTAACGGATTAGACTCCAAAACCAAAATGAAACCTTTCATTTCATCAAGCCTACATCAGCAACAAGCAGTGCTTAAGGCATGTACATCAACAGTGGCACACAGTGCAGAGAGCAAAGCCCCACAAATAATGTGTACAGGTATTGGGAAGGTGCTCCTTGGACGGCCATGCAGTTCGAAACTGCATTATCACCAGGAAAGATTTCTGAGGAACTGCTAAATATAGAGGCATTTCAGGAATTATTTCTACCTGTTCATAAAGGGACAAGATAATTCATGAGCACAAATAATCTGCCAGCGATAGGCTGTTCTGTCAGTCACTTTATCTCCCATTTATCCCACACTGTGGACCGTGCTGCAAAAAAAACACCCTGAGGAGATTAATTCACTCGAGTCACAGAGGAATGTAGAAAAGGCCATTTGACCCATCAAGTGCACACTCATAATATCTACCACCAACGCTGTGCTAATCCCAATTTTCCTGCGCTTCTCCCATATCCTTGACTGTTACCTTATTTCAATGTGCTCATCCAAATACCTTTTAGAGGTTGGAAGGGTTTCCATCTCCACTATTCCCCCTGTGTCTGCGTGGATTTCCTCCGGATGCTCCAGTTTCCTTCCACACTCCAAAGATGTGCAAGTTAGGTGGATTGGCCACGTTAAATTGCCCCTTAGTGTCCAAAGATGTGTAGGTTAGGTGCATTGACCATACTAAATTCAGTCTAGTGTTAGGGAATTAGCAAAGTAAATATGTGGGGTCACTGGAATAGGGACTGAGTGGGATTGTGGTCAGTGCAGACTCAATGGGCTGAATGACCTCCTTCTGCACTGTAGGGATTCTATGATACCTTGCCAAGCAGTGCATTCCAGATTCCCACCACCCTCTGAGTGAAACTGTTTTTTTCTCAAATCTCCTTCTGAATCTTCTGGCCTCCCCCCCCGCCCTAAAACTAGGCCCCTCGTGATTGGCCCCTCAATCAAGGGGAACAGCTGCTCCCTCCTCACCCTGTGCATACCCCTCGTAATCTTGTACACGTCAATCATATCCCTCCCCCTCAACCTTCTCTGCTCTAGAGAAAACATGATGTCGCGTTGCCAGTGTTGGACTGGGGTGGGCACAGTAAGAGGTCTCACAACACCAGGTTAAAGTCCAACAGGTTTATTTGGAATCATGAGCTTTCGCAGCGCTGCTCTTTCATCAGGTGAGAGGAGAAGTAGGTTTCACAAACACGGCATATATAGACATAGACACAATTGCAAGATAATGCTTGGAATGTGAGTCTTTACCGGTACCTGTACCTGTAAAGACTTGATTATCTGTAAAGGCTTGCATTACAACCATTATCTTGCAATTCCAAAATGTGATGGAGATACCTACAAGCACAGGTGATGAAAAACTATTTGTTTAGTTTTAGTTTATTTATTAGAGTGATAAGTAGCCTTACATTAACACCGCAATGAACTTACTGTGAAAATCCCCCAGTTACCACACTTCGGCACCTATTCGGGTTACACTGAGGGAGAATTTAGCACCTAACCAGCACATCTTTCGGACTATGGGAGGAAACCGGAGCACCCAGAGGAAACCCACGCAGACACGGGGAGAACATGCAGACTCCACACAGATAGTGACCCAAGCTGAGAATCGAATCCATGTCCCTGGCGCTGTGAGGCAGCAGTGCTAACCTACTGTGCTACCGTGCCGCCGGAGTCTGTGCCCTTCTCTCCCAGGACTCTGTTTCCAATCAGCTTTCTGCCTCCTCCACAGCACTGAGACAGGTGTCAACAAGGTCAAAAATGACATCCTTTGGGAAAGTAGGGCAATATCCCTCCTTATTCTCCTCACTCCATCTACAACACCTAGCACAACTGACCACACCACCTTCTTCCCCCTCTGTTATACCGCTGCCCTTGTGTGGCTGATTACAGGAGTGGCAGGACTGATGTATGAGGAGAGATTGACTAGGTTAGGATTGTTTTCACTAGAGTTCAGACCAATGAGGGCGGGAGTCTTATAGAGGCTTATAAAATTCTAACAGGACTAGACAGGGTAGGTGCAGGAAGGACATTCCTGGGGGGGGCAGAGAGAGGGAGAGTGAATCCAGAACCAGGTCTGAGGATTCGGGGAAGACCATTTCAGATGGAGGTGAGGAGGAATGTATTCAAGAGGCGGCTGGATATAGCACTTGGGGCAAACGGGATCAAAGGTTATGGGGAGAAAGCAGGATTAGGCTATTGAGTTGGACCCAGACGCCTGGCGCTGGGAGGTAGCCTTGCTAACCACTGCTGCTCCTTAATCCATTCTCTTGGGTTGCAATCACTTCAAATGACTTTAAAACCAATACTTTTTTCAAGCCAACACCTTTCAAAAAAGGAAAACAGCTCCGTGGACCGATAGGAGCCATCCACTTCTGCTGTCTCTCAGGCATGCTATTAAGTTCTCTCTATGAGTCAGAAGTGTGAATTATTCCCCACGCCACACAATCTGACTCATGCCTGCCCACTTACCTCCTTAAAACACAGTTCAAAGAGTAACTCACCACTGATAGAAACAAGTTTAAACAAAGTAGGAAATGACCTGGTGCTCGTGCTAAAGGATTGCACGTAGGATGACACAGTGGTTAGCATTGCTGCATAACAGTGCCAGAGACCCAGATTCGATTCCTGACTTGGGTCACTGTCTGTGCAGAGGCTGCACATTCTCCCTGTATCTACATGGGTTTCTTCTGGGTGCTCTGGTTTCCTCCCACAGTCCAAAAGACGTGCTGGTTAGGTGCTAAATTCTCCCTCAGTGTAACCAAACAGGCGCCGGAGTGTGGCGACTCGGGGATTTTCACAGTAGCTTCATTGCAGTGTAAAAGTCAGCCTACTTGTGACTCTGATAAATAAAACTTTAAACATCTCTTAGAAAAAAATCCCTCCTCACCAAGAATATGGTTCGTTTTGCATGAAAAATGAGCATCAAGTTATTATTCTTGTCCACATAAACCAGCCTCCCATCCATTGACTCTGTCTACACTTCCTGTTGCCTTGGCAAAGCAGCCAGCATAACCAAGGACCCTACGTACCCTGGACATTCTCTCTTCCACTTTCTCCCGTAGGGAAAATGATACAAAAGTCTGAGGTCACGTACGACCAACTCAAGTTGGTATGAGTCTCACCAACTTTTACAGATGCACCATAGAAAGCATTCTTTCTGGTTGTATCACAGCTTGGTATGGGCTCCTGCTTTCCCAAGACCACAAGAAACTACAAAAGGACGTGAATGTAGCCCAATCTATCACGCAAACCAGCCTCCCATCCATTGACTCTATCTACACTTCCCGCTACCTCGGGAAAAGCAGCCAGCATAATTATGGACCCCATGCACCCCGGACATTCTCTCTTCCACCTTCTTCCGTCAGGGAAAAAGATACAAAATTCTGAGTTCATGTATGACTCAAGAACACCTTTGCCCCTACTGCCATCAGACTTTTGAATGGACCTACCTCGCATTAAGTTGATCTTTCTCTACACCATAACTATGACTGTAACACTACATTCTGAACTCTCCTTTCCTTGTCTATGAGCGGTATACTTTGCCTGTACAGTGCACGAGAAACAATACTTTTCACTGTATGTTAATACATGTGACAATCACAAATCAAATGAAATCAAATTAAAACCTCTCTCGCACTAAGTTGATCTTTCTCTACACCCTAGCTATGACTGTAACACTACATTCTGCACTCTCTCCTTTCCTTCTCCATGGACGGTATGTTTTGTCTGTATAACGCTCAAGAAATAATACTTTTCACTGTATGTTAACGCAATGTGACAATAATAAAATCAAATCAAATCAGTAAAACATTTATACGTTATCCACTTTCTTTTTTGCAAAAAGTCTTTTCCCCTGATTTCCAAGAAGAAAACATCATTACAATTGGAACGTTTGACAGATTCTAGCTGAAAGGATGTACAAAGTCTCTAAAAAAAAAGGAGTTGGGGGGGTGCTTTCTAAATGGATGGTAATCGGCAAAACAGTTGCTTTATCTTGGTACAAAGAGCCTCCTCGTATAACCACAGATACATGCCTGTTAAAGCCAGCCGCACACATTGTTAAAGAGTAGGGGGTCCAATAAATCCTGTGTGACACCGGAAGAGGGAACTTTGTTGTGATGGGCTGAGGCTGAACCTGCCCCTCGGTCCATTGTGTCTAACCCTCCCTCTCTCTTTCCTTTTAATTAAAAGGGCTTTAAACCCAGTGACATCTGCACTTAAGTCTTTCAGGCCCCCTTAAAAGCCGTCACGTCGTTAACCATCTGTACAGCATTACTCCTGCTGGGCTCTTTATCTTGCTGCAACCCTTTTTCTCAGAATCAACCAATTGAACCCAGCTCACCGTTCCATAGGTCCAAGGTCCCCTGAACTTTTAATCCGTCACCGCTTGCCTTCAGCAGTTTTGGTTTATTCTTAAAACATGCCCAGCTCAGCAGCACAAGTGAGAATTTTTATTTGCTTAGGACTTTTCTTTCATTCCCCCACCACCCCCCCATGACTTTGAAGAAGGAACCACTTATTTATAGACTGCCGCGATAGTGGCGTTAGCCAAACAAAAATGCCACCAGCCCTGGGAAATAAATTAATGTTCCTTTGATCTGATTATTTCCTTTCCTCTCAATGGTTTTAGCCAACTCCCAGTTGGATTTTAAGAGCAAGAACGGCCCCAAGATCCGACGCTGTACTAGAATTAATTCCCAATTCCCTCTCAATGCAATGATAACTCTCCTCCCTCCTCCTCCTCCTTCTCACCCCCTCCACCTGGGAATGCAGCACTTAACTTTCCATCTAGTCTAAATAGAGTAGAAATTGCACTCTCTGTTCAATTAGGAAGCACTATCCAGTTCATTAGTGCCTTCTTTATGCTTTGGATAGAGGGACCACACTGCCTCGGAAATCAAGGACAGGCTTATAGGGTGAGGGAACTGACGAGGCGTGACAAATCAGAGATTGTGTTTCACAAGTTACAATGTGAAATAAGCACATTCAATCGGCATAACACACTGTGTGATTTTTTTTTAAGTGCAGCGATGATTCATTCAGTTAAGTAAACTTTGATGGTGATGATTAAATGTGTATTTATTAAAAGGTAAATAATAAGGGATGTCGTGACTGAATGCAATTGTGTTTTTAAAACAAATAGCAAACTTACAAATCGATGCAGGCAAGGGTTGGCACTGCGGTGGGGTTAGTGCTGCTGCCTCACTGGCGCCAGGGGCCAGGGTTCGATTCCTGGCTTTGGGTCACTGTCTGTGTGCAGTCTGCACATTCTCCCTGTGTCTGCGTGGGTTTCCTCCGGTGTCCTGGTTTCCTGCCATAGTCTGAAAGGCGTGCTGGTTAGGGTGCTAAATTCTCCCTCAGTGTACCCAAACAGGCGTCGGAGAGTGGCGACTTCATTGTAGTGTTAATGTGAGCTTTACTTTGTGAAACCTAATAAATAAACTTTACTTTTTAGACAACTGTCTCTTGTGCAGACCAATTCTCGATTTCACTGATAAATTGAGTATTTTTGCTTCTTTTGCCTTATTTATTCGTGTCACAAGTTACTGCAATGGAGTTACTATGAAAATCCTCTAGTCGCACACTCTCGCATCTGTTTAGGTACAAAGGACAAAGAAAATTACAGCACACAAACAAGCCCTTCAGCCCCTCCAAGCCTGCACCAGCCATACTGCCCGACTGAATTAAAACCCCCTACCCTTCCGGGGACCATATCCATCCATTCCCATCCTATTCATGGATTTGTCCAGATGCCCCTTAAAACTCACTGTCGTATCTTCTTCCACTACCTCCCCCTGCAGCAAGTTCCAGGCACCCGCCACCCTCTGTGTAAAAAAAATCTGCCTCGTACATCTCCTTGCCCCTTGCACCTTAAACCTATGCTCCCTGGTAATTGAATCTTCCACCCTGGGGAGAAAGCTTCTGACTATCCACTCTGTCCATGCCCCTCATAACCTTGTAGACTTCTATCAGGTCACCCCTCAATCTCCGTCGTTCCAGTGAGAACAAACCAAGTTTCTCCAACCTCTCCTCAGCGAGTCCTTTATTACCCAGTTAACATTGGAGTGCGCAGACAAGTATATACATGGCTTATCTCTGATTCCTGTCTCACTTTGGACTGCAGGAGGAAGCCGGTGCACCTGGAGGAAACCCCCGCAGACACAGGGAGAACATGCAAACTCCGCACAGACAGTGGCCCAAGCCTGGAATCAAACCCGGCTCCCTGGCGCTGTGAGGCAGCAGTGCTTTCACATTGGCAGAGAAAACAAAATCTAAGGACATCAAATCCACGTTGCTTTCTTTTGCTGAGTTAGGGAGGGAACGAGAGGCACTTTAACAGAAACCTCTTACAATAAAGGCAAGATACTGGGGTTGCTGGATTCTGAAATAAAAACAGAAAAATGTTGCAAAATCTCAGCAGGTCTGTCAGCACCTGCGGAGAGAGAACAGAGCCAACGTGTTGAGTCTGGATGATCCTACATCAGAGCTTTTCAAACAGAAACAGAAAAATGCTGGAAAATCTCAGTGGGTCTGACAGCATCTGTGGAGAAAGAGCAGAGCCAACCTTTCGAGTCTGGATGACCCTTCATCAGATGAAAGGTCATCCTCACTTGAAACAGAAACCTCTGCCTGCCTGACTGCATCTCAATTAAACATTTCTGCTTCTACTTCTGTCATTTTCCAGTCACTGATTTATTTCTCCTCTTTCTTTTGCTAAGGGAAAAGCTCCAGTAAATCTCAAGATGATTACACATATGAAATAGGAGTCTGCTACTCGCCCCTTCGAGCTCGCTCCACCATTTGTGGCTGGTCTGACTGTAACCTCTCGCCTACCCCTTTCACACCCCTCATTAATCAAGAACCTACCCACTTCTTGCCTTGAAAAGATTCAAAGATTCTGCTTCCACTGCCCTTTGAGGCACAGAGTTCCAAAGTGGGGAGAAGAAATTCTCATCTCTGCCTTAAATGGGTGACCCCTTATTTTTAAAATGACCCCCTAGTTCTCGATTCTCTGACAAGAGAAAACATCCTCCCCACATCCAGCCTTTCAAAACCCCTCAGGGCTTTAAATGTTTCAATCAAGCCGCCGCTTACTCTTCGAAACTCCAGCAGATATAAACCTAACCTGTCCAATCTTACCTCAAAAGACAACACACTTGCATTATTTAGTAAACTGTAATGACTTTAATCAGGCCATTGAGGTGAGCTGGTTGGAACATGAACTCCCTGATTAAGGGCCACCAAAAGATGTCCCTCACCAAAAGATGTCTCTGATTAAGGGCCTAATTGATGGGCCAATCAGGGAGCCTCTTGCTTTGTATTTAACCAGGTGAGTCAGTTCCTCTGGCACTCCGAGTGTCAACTGCGAACTGAAAGCGCTTTGGGTGCTGTTGCCAGACTTGTAAATAAAGGGATTTTGGTGAAGGAGCTTCTGCCTCTGAGGACTGATTGAAAAACTGAATTGCTTCCAATGCATTTACATGGGGAGGCAGTGGCATTGTCACTAGACTAGTAACCCAGAGACCCAGGGGAACCGGGTTCAAATCCCACAGATGGTGAAACGTGAATCAATAAAACCTGGTATTAAGAATCTACTGATGACCATGAAACCATTGTCGGAAAAAGCCATCTGGTTCACTGATGTCCTTTAGGGAAGGAAATCTGTCGTCCTTACCTGGTCTGGCCGACATGTGACTCCAGAGAACAGCAATCAGCCACAGTTGAGAGTCAATCCTGTGACGTCTCTGGCTGGCCAGCATTTATTGCCTAGCCATAGTTGCCCTTGAGCACTCAAGGGCAACTACGGCTAGGCAATAAATGCTGGCCAGCCAGCGACGCCCATGTCCCATGAATAAATACAAAAAAATCTGGTTTACTAATGTCCTTTACATAAGAACATAAGAAATAGGAGCAGGAGTAGGCCATCTAGCCCTTCGAGCCTGCCCCGCCATTCAATAAGATCATGGCTGATCTGTCGTGTCTCAGTTCCACATTCCTGCCCTCTCCCCATAATCCTTAATCCCCTTGCTTATCAAAAACCCATCAACCCGCGTCTTAAAAATATTTAGCGAGGCAGCCTCCACCACCTCAACGGGCAGAGAATTCCAGAGATTCACCACCCTTTGAGTGAAGAAGTTCCTCCTCAACTCTGTTCTACCGCACCCCCTTTATCTTGAGGCTGTGCCCCCTAGTCCTACTGTCCTTTCTGAGCAGGAAGAGCCTCTCCACCTCTATCCTATCCATCCCATTCATCATCTTATACGTCTCAATGAGATCTCCCCTCATTCTTCTAAACTCTAACGAGTACAAGCCTAGTTTATTCAGCCTCTCCACATAGCTCAACCCCCTCAACTCCGGTATCAGCCTAGTAAACCTCCTCTGCACTCCCTCCAAGGCCAAAATATCCTTGCGTAAGTGTGGTGACCAAAACTGCACACAGTACTCCAGCTGCAGCCTCACCAATGCCCTATACAGCTGCAGCAAGACCTCCCTACTTTTATATTCAATCCACCTCGCTATGAAGGCCAGCATCCCATTCGCCTTCCTGACCACCTGCTGCACCTGCAGGCTGGGTTTTTGCGACTCATGCATAAGGACCCCCAGGTCCCTCTGCACCGTCGCCTGCTGCAGTTTTTCGCCACATAAGTAATAGTCCTTCCTACCATTATTCCTACCAAAGTGGACCACCTCGCACTTGCCAACATTAAATTCCATTTGCCATTTCCTGGCCCATTCGCCCAGCCTATCTAGATCCTTCTGCAGACTCTCCACACCCTCCACACAATTTGCCATTCCACCAATCTTGGTGTCATCAGCAAATTTCGACACCATACACTCGGTTCCCTCCTCCAGATCATCTACATAAATGGTAAATAGCTGGGGCCCCAGTACCGACCCCTGGGGCACTCCACTAGTCACCAACCGCCAATCCGAATAGCACCCATTAACCTCCACTCTGTGTCTCCTATTTGACAACCAATCCTCTATCCACGCTAACACCCTACCCCCAACTCCATGCCCCCTTACCTTCTGCAATAACCTCTTGTGAGGTACCTTGTCAAACGCCTTCTGAAAATCAAGAAAGACCACATCCACCGGCTCTCCTCTATCCACCGCCCTAGACACATCCTCATAGAACTCCAATAAATTTGTCAGACACGACTTCCCCTTAACGAAACCGTGCTGCGTCTGCTCTATCAAGCAATTCCCCTCAAGATGCCTCGCTATTTCTTCCTTGATGACGGATTCTAACATTTTACCTAAACAGACATTAAACTAACTGGCCTATAATTCCCTGCCTTTTGCCTGGCACCTTTCTTAAACAACGGCGTAACATTAGCCGCTTTCCAATCTTCCGGCACTTCCCTGGAATCCAGTGAAGTCTGGAAAATAACCACCAAGGCATCCACTATCACCTCCGCCATTTCTTTCAGAACCCTCGGATGCATTCCATCCGGTCCTGGTGACTTGTCCACAATCAGTCCCTCCAGTCTGTCGAGCACCGCCTCTCTAGTAACAATAATGTCATTGAGACCCTCCAGTCCTACCACCTTTCCATCGCTAACACCCGGCAAATTATTCACGTCTTCCTCCGTGAAGACTGAAACAAAAAAGTTATTCAAGACCTCAGCCATTTCCCCATCCCCTACCACTAAGTCCCCCCTCCCATCCTCTAAGGGTCCAACGTTCACCCTAGCCAGCCTCTTCCTTTTTATATATTTATAAAAACTCTTGCTATCCTTTTTTATATTAAGCGCTAGCCCAGTTTCATAGTTTCTCCTAGCCTTCTTTATCAACTTCTTTGTCAATCTTTGTTGACATTTAAACCTCTCCCAATCCTCTTCTCGCCCACTACTCTTAGCTACTCTAAACGCCTCCGCTTTTAATTTAACACTTTCCTTCACCTCCTTCATCATCCACGGCTTATTACCTCTCCGATGGTCCTTTTTAACCATCGGAATAAATTTCTGCTGAGCACCAAGAAAGATCTCCTTAAAGATCCTCCACTGCTCCTCAGCAGACCTACCTTCCAACGCGCTCCCCCAGTCAACATTTGTCAATTCTTCTCTCATCCTACCGTACTCCCCTCTGTTCAAACAAAGGACGCGTGTCCGGGAACCCACTTTCTCCTCCTCCATCTGCACCAGAAACTCCACCATACAATGAACACTCTCCCCAAGAGGATTCTTCACCGCAAGGTCCCTAATTCTACCCGCCTCATTACATAACACCAGATCCAAGATAGCTCGCTCCCTCGTCGGCTCCAACACACACTGTTCGAGGAAACTATCCCAGCAGCATTCCAAGAACTCCTCCTCAAGCCCACTGCGTCCAACATGGGTCGTCCAATCAATATGCAGATTGAAATCTCCCATAATTATGGCCGTTCCATTCCTGCACGCCGCACTTATTTGCACATTAACAGCCCGCCCCATCTCCAGATCATTATTCGGGGGCCTATAGACGACACCCACCAGCGTCTTCCTCCCTTGCTGTTCCTAATCTCCACCCACAACGATTCCACATTCTGCTCTTTGGTTCCTATATCATCCCTTGCTACCACCCTGATGCTATCCTTAATCAGCAGAGCTACGCCCCCCCCTTTTTCCTCTCGCCTATCCTTCCTAAACACTTGATACCCCTGGACATTCAGCTCCCAGTCCCTGTCACCTTGCAGCCACGTCTCTGTAATGGCCACCAGATCATATCCATTTGTGCTGATCTGCGCCACCAGCTCATCTACTTTATTCCGAATGCTTCGTGCATTCAGATAAAGTGCCTTCATCCCAGCCTTCACCTGGACCCTATTTGCCAGAACACCACCAACCATACTCACGCCCCCTACTCCCTTTATTATTGGGACATCCTCGGCCTCTTCCCTTACCTGTACCGTCTCCTTAACTTTAGCTCCCGTAATGTCACCTACCCTCGCACCCTCCCCCCCCCAATTAGTTTAAAGCCCTGTCTACAGTCCTATTTACGCGATTCGCCAGGACTCTGGTCCCAGCACGGTTCAGACCAACCCCATCCCGTCCTAACAGGTCCCACCTACCCCAATACTGATGCCAATGCCCCATAAATTCAAACCCATTCCTCCCACACCACTCCCTGAGCCACCCATTCACTTCCTTAATCTTATCAACCTTACGCCCGTCTGCACTCGGTTCAGGCAGTAGTCCAGAGATAACCACCTTGTCGGTTCTACTTTTTAATTCCATTCCCAGCTTTTCATACTCCCTCCCCAGATCCTCAGTTCGCATTTTGCCTACATCGTTGGCACCCACATGTATCACAACGACCGGATTCTCACCCTCCCATTCCAGGTTCCTCTGCAGCCCAGATGTGACATCCCGGACCCGAGCACCAGGCAGACAACACACCTTTCTGTGCACTCTGTCATTGTGACAAAGAACAGTGTCAATACCCTTAACCCCACTATCCCCAATTACTACTACGTTCCTTTTCACCTTCTCTTTGCCTACGTCCTGCTGATTCACTGTACCATGTGCAGTTTGCTCACTAACCTCACCTCCCTTGTCTCGTCCAGACTGGAAGCAAGAACCTCGAACCTGTTATGCAGCTTGAGAGGCTGAGGCATCCGGTCCCCACCCCCTTCCTCTGCTCCCCACCCCCCTTCCTCCGCTCAACAGCCCCCTTCCTCTGCTCAACAGCCCCCTCTTGTTCCTGACCCTTAGAGTTAGCCAGTCTAGGGGGGGTGGATGTCACTTGCACCCCATTGACAATAGCACCCTCTCTCCCCCTGATGAGCCTCAGTGTCTGTAGCTCAGAAGCCAGCTCATCTACCTTGAGCTGGAGCTCCTCCAGCAACCTGCACTTAGTGCAGACGTGGTCACTGGGAAGGACCCTGGGGTCCACCAGTTCCCACATCGTACAGAAACAACACATCATATGCCCCTCCATTATTCACTGTAATAATTTTGAAAATTTCCACACGAACTTACCTGGTCCTTTTTCTCCCCAGCCCTTTTGATCTTAAGCCCTAATAGCTCACTCTGCTTCCCACTCATTCCGCTGCCCGCTCCGACGCTGCCCGCTGTCTACACCAGGCCTCCTTTTAAACCTGGCGCTGTTTTAAAGCCTGCTCCCCCACAACTCCCTGCAATCCACTCCCTTAGAATTCTTAAAGCGGTAAATACAAAAAGCCCGCAAAAATGCTTTTAAATGATTTAAACAGTTCTGCAAGGTAAGTTCTTACTACAAGAGTGCTTTAAACTTATTTAAACAGGTTTTTAACAGGTAATTTCTTATCTGTCTCTCTGCTCCCTCACTCGTCCGCTCCAGCAAACAATGCAGGGAAAGAAATCTGCCATCCTTACCTGATCTAGCCTACATACGTAACTCCAGACCCACAGCATGCCCTCAGGGATGGGCAGTAAATGCTGGCCCAGCCCACTATGTCAATATCCTGTGAATGAATAAAAAAAACTATCCTTCCTTAAATAAGGAGACCAGCACTGTGCACAGTGCTCTAGATGTGGTCTCACCAGTGTCCTGTACAACTGAAGCATAACCTCCCTGCTTTTGTATTCAATTCCCCACACAATAATCAAAAGCATTCTAAAAGCTTTGCTTACTATGTGCTGTCTCTCCATGCTACCCTTTTGTGATTCATGCACTAGGACACCCACGTCCCTCTGAATTCAGACCTCTGCAGTCTCCCATTTAGATAATAAGCTTTTTTCAAATTTTTCTTGCCAAAATGGACAATTTCACATTTTTCCACATTATACCCCATTTCCCAGATCTCACTTCACAGAATCAGAGGATACCAACAGTGCAAAAGGGGCCATTCGGCCCATCAACTCTGCACTGACTCTCTGACAAAGCATCTTAGCTAGGCCCATGCCCCACCTTAACCCCACAGATTTACCACAGCGAATCGATGTAACCCGCACATCTTTGGAGTGTGGGAGGAAACTGGAGCACCCGGAGGAAACCCACATATACGCGGGGAGAACATGTAAACTCTATATAACTCTATATAAACTTTAATTCCCAGCCTTGCGTGACCCTCTGTATGGAGTCTGCATGTTCTCACTGTGTTTGCATGGGTTTCCTCCAGGTGCCCTGGTTTCCTCCCACACTCCAAAAGTGTGTAGGTTAGGTGGATTGGTCATGCTAAATTGCCCCTTAGTGTCCAAATGTGTGCCGGTTAAGTAGATTGGCCATGCTAAATTGCCCCTTAGTGTCCAAAGATGTGCAGGTTAGGTGGATTGGCCATGCTAAATTGTCCTTTAGTGTCCAAAGATGTGCAGATTAGGTGCATTGGCCGTACTAAATTACTTAGTGTCAGAGGGATTAGCAGGGTTAATGCGCG
The DNA here is from genome assembly GCF_965287045.1 of Carcharhinus amblyrhynchos. Taxonomy (NCBI): domain Eukaryota; kingdom Metazoa; phylum Chordata; class Chondrichthyes; order Carcharhiniformes; family Carcharhinidae; genus Carcharhinus; species Carcharhinus amblyrhynchos. The sequence continues at coordinate 1,643,435 of NW_027649795.1, forward strand.
GGATTATGGGATTGTAGTCAGTGCAGGCTCGATGGCCAAATGGCCTCCTTCTGCACTGTCGGAATTCTGTGATTCTGACAAGGCGGGTGGCAGGGGGGTGCATGGAGGTGGCAGTAGAGAGGTTCATAGTCTTGAGGTTGTGTGGGAGGATGTGTTACGGATAAGAGACAGCACAACAGTTATTGATTTCAAGCCAGACACAAAAGCAAATCTCTGTGGGTACTGGAAATCTAAATCATAAATAGAAAACACTGAAAGCTCTCAGCAGGTCAGGCAACATCTGTAGAGACAGATACTGAAAGTCTCTTTTGTTCAGTGTTTTCTCTCTCAACCTGATGTGTTTGCCGGAGGTAAAAATCAGACAAGGTAACACTCAGGCACCTTGAGCCAAACATTGGTTCTTCCTCCGCAATGGCAAAACCCATCTCCACCTGGAAACACTTCTGGAAACACGCATTAAAGGACAAAAAGAATGGTTGTCAATCGCTTGTCCTCATTTCAAAAGGGCATTTGATATTTACAGCAAACTGTGGGAAAAGTAACAAAAGGCCTCCACAAGCTCCAGGCAGCTTATAAAAGACCTGCTCTCAGATACCGGTTCTATTGCTGCTCTGCAGGACTTAAAACAGTAACCCGCACCATTGTTCCACTGCTCACAGGACTTTCTTCTAAATTAAGGGGTGGGTTACTGTGTTAAAGGCGATAGAAACGCAAACTGCTTAATTCAATTTCTTGCTGATCTTTCCAGAAAGGGCAGCACGTTGGCAGTGATTAGCACTGCTGCTTCACAGCACCAGGGACCCGGGTTTGAAAGAAAACAAACTTTATTTACTAATCACAAGTAAGGCTTACATTAACACTGCAACGAAGTTAGTGTGAAAAATCCCCCAGTCGCCACATCCCGGCGCCTATTTGGGTACACTGAGGTAGAATTTACCATGGCCAATTCACCTAATGTGCACGTATTTTGGACTGTGGGAGGAAACCAGAGCACCTGTAGGAAACCCACACAGAGACAGATTTGATTTGATTTATTATTGTTGCATGTATTAACATACCATGCTGGGGTGGCACGGTAGCACAGTGGTTAGCACTGCTGCTTCACAGCTCCAGGGACCTGGGTTCAATTCCTGGCTTGGGTCACTGTCTGTGTGGAGTTTGCATGTTCTCCTTGTGTCTGCGTGGGTTTCCTCCAGGTGCTCCGGTTTCCTCCCACAGTCCAAAGATGTGTGGGTTAGGTTGATTGGCCACGCTAAAAATTGTCCCTTAGTGTCCTGAGATGCTTAAATTAGAGGGATTAACAGGTAATAATATGTAGAGATATGGGGGTAGGGCCTGGGTGGGATTGTGGTCAGTGCAGACTCGATGGGCTGAAGGGCCTCTTTCTGCACTGTAGGCTTCTATGAGAGAATACCTGAAATGTATTGTTTCTTGCATACTATACAAAGCATACCGTTCATAGAGAATGAAAGAAGAGAGTGCAGAATGTAGTGTTACAGTCATGGCTAGGGTCTAGAGAAAGATCAGTTTCAGGGAGAATGTGCAAACTCCACACAGACAGTGACCCAAGCCGGGAACTGAATGTGGGTCCCTGATGCTGTGAGGCAGCAGCACTAACCACTATGCCAGTGTGATCCCCCTTCTCCCCATATCCTTTGATCCCTTTAGCCCCAAGGGCTATATCTAATTTCTTCCTGAAATCACACAATGTTTTGGCCTCAACTACTTTCTGTGGGAGTAAATTCCACCGCTCTCTGGGAGAAGAAATTTCTCCTCACCTCAGTTCTAAAAGGTTTACCCCTTATCCTCAAACTATCACCCCCTAGTTCTGGACTCCCCCCACCATCGGGAACATTCTTTCTGAATCGACCCTGTCTAACCCTGTTAGAATTTTATAAGTTTCCATGACATCCCCTCTCACTCTTCTAACTCCAGTGAATATAATCCTAACTGACTTAGTCTCTCCTCATATGACAGATATGGGATTATGGGAATAGGGCCTAGGAGGCCCTATATGACATTCGCCAACCTCATCACCCATCCCAGGAATCGGCCTCATAAACCTTCGCTGTACTCCCTCTATAGCAAGGACATGCTTCCTCAGATGACACCAAAACTACACACAATACTCCAGGTGTGGCCTCACCAACGCCCTGTACAACTGCAGCAAAACATCCCTCTCCTTGTACTCAAATCCTCTCGCTATGAAGGCCAACATACCATCTGCCATTTCTGTGGAAGTGAATTCCACACATTCACCACCCTCTGGGCTGAAAATAGACCAACCCCCCACCACACACACACACACACACACACACACACACACACACACACACACACACACACACACACATAAGAAGTAGGAGCAGGAGTAGGCCAACTAGCCCTTCGAGCCTGCCCCGCCATTCAATAAGATCATGGCTGATCTGTCGTGGCTCAGTTCCACATTCCCGCCCTCTCCCCATAACCCTTAATCCCCTCTCTCATCAAAAACCCATCAACCCGCGTCTTAAAAATATTTAGCGAGGCAGCCTCCACCACCTCAACGGGCAGAGAATTCTAGAGATTCACCACCCTTTGAGTGAAGAAGTTCCTCCTCAACTCTGTTCTAAACCGCCCCCCCTTTATCTTGAGGCTATGCCCCCTAGTCCTACTATCCTTTCTGAGCGGGAAGAGTCTCTCCACCTCTATCCTATCCATCCCATTCATCATCTTATATGTCTCAATAAGATCTCCCCTCATTCTTCTAAACTCCAACGAGTACAAGCCTAGTTTATTCAGCCTCTCCTCATAGCTCAACCCCCTCAACTCCGGAATCAGCCTAGTAAACCTCCTCTGCACTCCCTCCAAGGCTAAAATATCCTTGCGTAAGTACGGCGCCCAAAACTGCACACAGTACTCCAGCTGCGGCCTCACCAATGCCCTATACAGCCGCAGCAAGACCTCCCTACTTTTATATTCAATCCACCTCGCAATGAAAGCCAGCATCCCATTCGCCTTCCTGACCACCTGCTGCACCTGCAAGCTGGGTTTTTGCGACTCATGCACAAGGACCCCCAGGTCCCTCTGCACCGTCGCCTGCTGCAGTTTTTCTCCACGTAAGTAATAATCCTTCCTACCATTATTCCTACCAAAGTGGACCACCTCACACTTACCAACATTAAATTCCATTTGCCATTTCCTGGCCCATTCGCCCAGCCTATCTAGATCCTTCTGTAGACTCTCCACACCCTCCGCACAATTTGCCTTTCCACCAATTTTGGTGTCATCAGCAAATTTCGACACCCTACACTCGGTTCCCTCCTCCAGATCATCTATATAAATGGTAAATAGCTGAGGCCCCAGCACCGACCCCTGGGGCACTCCACTAGTCACCATCCGCCAATCCGAATAGCACCCATTGACCCCCACTCTCTGCCTCCTATTTGACAACCAGTCCTCTATCCACGCTAACACCCTACCCCCAACTCCATGCCCCCTGACCTTCTGTATTAACCTCTTGTGAGGTACCTTGTCAAACGCCTTCTGAAAATCAAGAAAGACCACATCCACCGGCTCTCCTCTATCCACCGCCCTAGACACATCCTCATAGAACTCCAGTAAATTTGTCAGACACGACTTCCCTTTAAGGAAACCGTGCTGCGTCTGCTCTATCAAGCAGTTCCCCTCAAGATGCCTCGCTATTTCCTCCTTGATGACGGGATTCTAATATTTTACCTACAACAGACGTTAAACTAACAGGCCTATAATTCCCCGCCTTTTGCCTGGCACCCTTCTTAAACAACGGCGTAACATTAGCCGTTTTCCAATCTTCCGGCACTTCCCCGGAATCCAGCGACGTCTGGAAAATAACCACCAAGGCATCCACTATCACCTCCGCCATTTCTTTCAGGACCCTCGGATGCATTCCATCCGGTCCTGGGGACTTGTCCACAATCAGCCCCTCCAGTCTGTCGAGCACCACCTCTCTAGTAACATCTGCAGGCACAATGTGGTACTCCACATTCGCAACCACATCACCCCTCTCAGACACACACACTACAGCCAGGGTCTCTGCTACCCCCGTGCACTCCTACCCTCTCCTGACCAAAGGGAGGCCATTCAGCCCCTCCAAAACCAACAAAATAACGGCCAATCTCTGATCCAAATCACAGAATCCATACAATCCCACAATGCAGAAGAAGGCCGTTTCTCCCATCAAGTCTACAACAACCACAATCCCTCCCAGGCCCTATTCCCATAACCCCATGCTTAACTCCTAGCTAGTGCCCCTGACACTAAGGGACAATTTAGCATAGCCAATCCACCTAACCTCCACATCTTTGGACACTAAGGGGCAATTTAGCATGGCCAATCCAGCTAACCTGCACATCTTTGAACACTAAGGGACAGTTTAGCATGGTCAATCCACCTAATATGTACATCTTTGGATTGCGGGAGGAAACAGGAGCACCCTGAGGAATCCCATGCACACAGGGGAATGTGCAGATTTGACACAGACAGTGACCCACGCAGTGAATTGAACCCAGGTCGCTGGCGCTGTGAGGCAGTGCTAATCACTGTGCCACCGTTGGAGATAGAGAGAAGCAAGGCCATGACAGGACTTAAACACAGAGATGTGAATTTCAAAGTCCTGGCGTGGAGGTCAAGAAAGCAATGTAGGTCCGTGCAGAGTGAAGGGTGAGTGGGATGTGGCGCAATACAGGATAGGGGTAGCAGGGGCTTGGTTGAGAGAATGGGAAGCAGTCAAGGAGAGCACTGGAACAGCCGAGACTGGAACTTAAAAAAAAGCGGGGGTAATAGTTCCAGTGGGCTGAGGCAGGGGCTGAAGAGGGAAGCGGTATTGAGGAAGATAAAAGCAAATTATTGTGAATGCTGGAATCTGAAACCAAAAGGGAAAACGCTGGAAAATCTCAGTGGGTCTGGCAGCATCTACAAAGAGAGAAAAGAGGAGACATTTCAAGTCAAAGCTTTGATAAAGAGTCATCTGGACTTGAAATGTCAGCTCTTCTCCCTCCTTACAGATGCTGCCCAGACCTGCTGAGATTTTTCAGCATTTTCTCACTTTGGGTACTGGATAGTCTGTGGAATGAAGAGGACCTACCTCACACTCAGTTGATCTTTCTCCACACCCAAGATATGACTGTAACACTACATTTTGCACTCTCTCCTTTCCTTCTCCATGAACGGTATGCTTTGTCTGTATAGCGCGCAAGAAACAATACTTTTCACTGTATCCCAATACATGTGACAATAATAAATCAAATCAAGTCAAATATTTTATCTTCCATCAGGAAAAAGATACAAAAGTCTGAGGTCACGTACCAAAGACTCAAGAACAGCTTCTTCCCTGCTGCTGTCAGACTTTTGAATGGACCTACCTGGCATTAAGTTGATCTTCCTCCACACCCTAGCTATGACTGTAACACTACATTCTGCACTGTCTCCTTTCCTTCTCTATGAATGGTATGCTTTATCTGCATAGTGCGCAAGAAACAATACTTTTCACTGTACACTAATACATGTGACAATAATAAATTAGATCAAATCTCCTCGTTGCTCTCCCTCGGAGTCCACGGCGCCTGGTCTGCCGCTTTTACGGGGATCTGTCTACACTTCCCGCTACCTCGGCAAAGCAGCCGGCATAATTAAGGACCCCACGCATCCCGGACATTCTCTCTTCCACCTTCTCCCAACGGCAAATTGTGCGGAGGGTGTGGAGAGTCTGCAGAAGGATCTAGATAGGCTGGGCGAATGGGCCAGGAAATGGCAAATGGAATTTAATGTTGGCAAGTGTGAGGTGGTCCTCTTTGGTAGGAATAATGGTAGGAAGGACTATTACTTACGTGGCGAAAAACTGCAGCAGGCGACGGTGCAGAGGGACCTTGGGGTCCTTGTGCATGAGTCGCAAAAACCCAGCTTGCAGGTGCAGCAGGTGGTCAGGAAGGCGAATGGGATGCTGGCCTTCATAGCGAGGGGGATTGAATATAAAAGTAGGGAGGTCTTGCTGCAGCTGTATAGGGCATTGGTGAGGCCGCAGCTGGAGTACTGTGTGCAGTTTTGGTTGCTGTACTTACGCAAGGATATTTTGGCCTTGGAGGGAGTGCAGAGGAGGTTTACTAGGCTGATACCAGAGTTGAGGGGGTTGAGCTATGAGGAGAGGCTGAATAAACTAGGCTTGTACTCGTTGGAGTTTAGAAGAATGAGGGGAGATCTCATTGAGACGTATAAGATGATGAATGGGATGGATAGGATAGAGGTGGAGAGACTCTTCCCGCTCAAAAAAGACAGTAGGACTAGGGGGCACAGCCTCAAGATAAAGGGGGGGCGGTTTAGAACAGAGTTGAGGAGGAACTTCTTCACTCAAAAGGTGGTGAATCTCTGGAATTCTCTGCCTGTTGAAGTGGTGGAGGCTGCCTCGCTAAATATTTTTAAGACGCGGGTTGATGGGTTTTTGATGAGAGAGGGGATTAAGGGTTATGGGGAGAGGGCGGGAAGGTGGAACTGAGCCACGACAGATCAGCCATGATCTTATTGAATGGCGGGGCAGGCTCGAAGGGCTAGATGGCCTACTCCTGCTCCTATTTCTCATGTTCTTATGTTCTTATCGGGAAAAAGATACAAAAGTCTGAGGTCATGTACCAACCGACTCAAGAACAGCTTCTTCCCTGCTGCTGTCTGACTTTTGAATGGACCTACCTCGCACTAAGTTGATCTTTCTCTACACCCTAGCTGTGACTGTAACACAACATTCTGCACCCTCTCCTTTCCTTCTCTATGAATGGCATGCTTTGTCTGTATAGCACCCAAGAAACAATACTTCTCACTGTATCCCAATACATGTGACAATAATAAATCAAATCAATTCAAATGAAAGTTTGGGCAGTGGATGGGGCAAGTGGTATAGAAGATCATCCCGTCCATATGTTTGGACGTCACTGAGGAAGAGGAAGGAGTTAAGCATCAACTCTTGGCCAGCCTCCAGAAATAACTCTGCGAGGGGGTGGCGGCGAGAGAAGCCATCATTGGAGATACGCCGGCTACGGGTTGCAAAGAAAGTGATCTCTCAATGAACATGTTTCTCCTTTTATGATGATGTTCTCCAAATTGTGTTAGCAATTTGTGGGTGTAATAAGAGGATACCTATTAAAATTGACAAGCTTTTTTCTTTGCTTTTTTGCTGCAAAGTGCATCGCCGTCAGTACCCTGTGTGTTATTATTTCTCAATTTTAATTATATGCTGCCTGGAGGTTGTTAGCCGCGTGTGTGTTATTTTCCTGCCAGTCTTCACTCTTGCAATTTCTTTAAGACACAAACGTGTAGACCACGCTGTTAACAGTCCATAGAAATTGGATCAATCCACGAAAGAATCCACGCTCTTTCTCTGCAGAACTTGGTTGTACTGTCACAGAAATGAGCCTGAAGGAACCACATGCATTTGAAAAGAACTCGATAATGAATAAGCTTTGGTGCTGTTTCCTTTTTAAACCCTCTTTCCTGTCAATTTTCACTCTCCGTTCTGGAGTTTGGGCGGCATGGCGTCACAGCAATGAGCACTGCTGCCTCATGGTGCTAGGGGCTGGGGCTTTGATTCCTGATGTGGATATGGTGGCGTTGGACTGGGGTAAACACAGTAAAAAGTCTGACAACACCAGGTTTAAGTCCAGCCGATTTATCAAATAAATCGGTTGGACTTAAACCCGGTGTTGTCAGATTTTTTGCTTTGATTCCTGGCTTGGGTCAGTGTCTGTGAACATGTTCTTCCCCATTCACACCCACCATCAATCCCGTTCCGGTAGGCACAACTCAAAACAGGCACGGTGGCACAATGGTTAGCACTGCTGCCTCACAGCGCCAAGGACCCAGGTTCAAATTCCAGCTTAGGACCCTGACTGTGAACACATTCTCCCCGTGTTTTTTTTAAATTGTTACTGTGAAAATCCCCTCGTCGTCACACTCCGGCACCTGTTCGGGTTATACTGAGGGAGAATTTAGCAGTGGCCAATGCACTTAACCAGCATGTCTTTTGGACTATGGGAGGAAACCGGAGGAAACCCATGCAGATATGGGGAGAACGTGCAGACTCTGCACAGTGGACCCAAGCCAGAAATCGGACCTGGTTCCCTGGCGTTGTGGCAGCAGTGCCAACTATTGTGCCACCATGTCTGCGTGGGTTTCCTTTGGATGCTCCAGTTTCCCCCCACAGTCTGAAAGATGTGCTGGTTGAGGTGCATTGACCATGCCAAATTCTCCCTCAGTGTACCTGAACAGACGCCGGAGTGTGGCAACTAGGGGATTTTCACAGCAACTTCATTAGTGTTAATGTCTACTTGCGGCGCTAATAGAATAAACCCAAGTGGTTCTCGAATGTCCTTTAGGGAAGGAAATCTGCCATCCTTACCTGGTCTAGCCACATGTGACTCCAGAACCACAGCAATGTGTTGACTCTCAACTGTCCTCCAAGGGCAAATAAGGATGGTCAATAAATGCTGGCCCAGCCAGCGACACCCATGTCCCATGAATGAATAAAACAAATGTAAAAACTTAGAGCTCCACAAGATGCTCCAGTTTTTTTTACTTGTAACTTTAGAATCATAGAATCCATACAGTGCAGAAGGCGGCCATTTGGCCCATCGAGTCTGCAATCCCACACTGGCCCCAGGATTTGCCCACACATTTACCCTAGCTAATCTCCCTGACACTAAGGGGCAATTTAGCACGGTCAATCCACCTAACACACACATCTTTGGACACTAAGGGGCAATTTGGCATGGCCAACCCACCTAACCTGCACATCTTTGGACACTAAGGGGCAATTTAGCATGGCCAATCCACCTACCCTGCACATCTTTGGACACTAAGGGGCAATTTAGCACGGCCAATCCACCTAACCTGCACATCTTTGGACACTAAGGGGCAATTTAGCATGGCCAATCCACCTAACCTGCACATCTTTGGACACTAAGGGGCAATTTAGCATGGCCAATCCACCTAACCAGCATGTCTTTCAGACTGTGGGAGGAAACCAGAACACCCGGAGGAAACCCACGCAGACATGGGGAGAACATGCAAACTCCACACAGGCAGTGACCCAAGCCGGGAATTGAATCCGGGTCCCTGGCACTGTGAGGCAGCAGTGCTAATCGCTGTGTCACGGTGCCAACCACCGCACTACAATGTGCCCCTGCAAGTTCAGGCCTGGCATGGCTTCTGGGATGTACAGTAGGTCAGAAGCAGGGAATCTGGATGGATTTCTCACCAGGCCCATAATACAGAAGGCAATTGTAATATCCTTGATATCACCCCAATTGAGATCCGCTAATCCCGCACGATCTGTTTATCATCTCTGGTGCATTTCCAGTCCGGATAACACGAAACCACTCACTACCTTAAACAGCTGAGGCCGTCGAGGGAGCTAGGCACATACACCTGGTATGTTGTAGCCTTAATACAAATGTCAAATTCTATTTTGCAGAGAGGGGAATTGGGTCTCAGAGACTCAGTGAGAAGGACTTAACAGATCAAATGGAAAAAAAAATACATGACAAAAGTTATGGTAAATAGTCCCAAAGCTATCCAAGCAAACGGGCAAATATTCATCAGCATAAAGTCTAGTGGCCCGCAGGCAAAACAAGCCAGTTGAGAGATAGCGCGATTCAGGAGAGTATAATCATTTTCATATTATCATTTTGGAGACATAAAAATAGAAAGTCAGAATAGATCCTGGGACTGACTTAACTCAGCGATGTTGATCAAAGGGAAGATGAGGAGAAATATCACTATACAGCGAGTTATTCTGATATACAAAGCATTGTCTGGTAGCAGGGCTGAAAGCACACTCAATTGGTTCAAAGGAATGGGGGAGTAGAACTAACCAAAGAGCTCTTTTGGTGAGCTTGCACAGAAGCAATGGGCCAAATAGTCTCCTTTCCAAGAGTGTGTGTGTGTTTTAGGGACTGTGTACTTCTTTCCCAGGTTTTCGGCACAACTCAACTAGACAAGAACTAAACACGGCAGCAGGACTGGGACAGTGCAGGAGTCACCACAGGGCAGCACGGAGGCACAGTGGGTTAGCACTGCTGCCTCACGGTGCCAGGGACCCGGGTTCGATACCCGGCTTGGGTCACTGTCTGTGTGGAGTCTGCACGTTCTCCCTGTGTCTGCATGGGTTTACTACGGGTGCTCTGGTTTCCTCCCACAGTCCAAAAGGTTAGCCCTGGCTTAGGGTGCATTGGATGTGCTAACTTCTCCCTCTGTGTACCCTAACACTGGAGTGGGGCAACTGGGGGATATTGACAGTAACTTCATCGCAGCGTTAATGTAAGTCTACTTGTGACTCTAATAAATAAAACTTTCAATTCAGGAGAACAGAGAAGAAGCAGCAGGTGATAAACACAGACCTTTAATCAAATTCCCACCAGGAATCCATTTTGAAAGCAACTTACCAAGAACTGTCATTCTACTGTAATCTTAAAACAACACTAGTGATGGGAGTAAACCGTGTTAAATAAGAGACTGAAGCAGGGGAATTTCCAAAAATGCCAATCAATGAAGCAAAGGAACCTCTTTCCACATTTCTGACTCTCAAATGGCAATTTAATCCACTCCTACTCAGGCTGAAAGATCACAGTCAGAGTTTTACAACCAATCGCACTACAGGGTGGCACGCAGGCACAGCGGGTTAGCGCTGCTGCCTCGCACAGCGGGTTAGCGCTGCTGCCTCGCACAGCGGGTTAGCGCTGCTGCCTCGCACAGCGGGTTAGCGCTGCTGCCTCGCACAGCGGGTTAGCGCTGCTGCCTCGCACAGCGGGTGAGCGCTGCTGCCTCGCAGTGGCACGGACCCGGGTTCAATTCCAGCCTCGGGTCACTGTCTGTGTGGAGTTTGCACATTCTTCCTGTGTCTGCGTGGGTTTCCTCCCACAGTCCAAAGATATGTAGATTAGGGGATTGGCCCTGCTAAATTGCCCCTTAGCGTCATGGAGATTAACAGGGTAAATGTATGGGGTGACGAGGGTAGGGTCTGGATGGGAATGTGGTTGGTGCAGACTCGATGGGCCGAATGACCTCTTTCTGTATTGTAGGGTTCTATGATTCTATGAATATATATCTACATATAAATATATTTATACCTAATTGTGTTCACACTTGTGTGTGGCACGGTGACACAATGGGTTAGCACTGCTGCCTCACAGCGCCAGGGACCCGGGTTCGATTCCTGGCTTGGGTCACTGCCTGTGCAGAGTCTGTATGTTCTCCCTGTGTCTGCATGGGTTTCCTCCGGGTGCTCCAGTTTCCTCCCACGGTCTGAAAGACATGCTGGTTAAGGCACATCGGCCATGCTAAATTCTCCCTCAGTGTAGCCGAACAGGCACCAGAGTGTGGCGACTAGGGGATTTTCACAGTCACTTCATTGCAGTGTTAACGTAAGCTGACTTGTGACAGGAATGATTTTTTTAAGAAGACCAAAAGGAGGGCAACAAAAGATCTCAGAGCGAAGGAGGCATTATTCAAGTGGTCATTATCCAATGGCCAGGTCACAGTGTCTTTAAGACAGAGATAGATAGGTTGTTGATTAATAAGGGGATCAGGGTGATGGGGAAAAGACAGGAGAATCAGGATGAGAAAAATATCAGCCATGATTGAATGGCAGAGCAGACTCGATGGGTCGAGTGGCCTAATTCTGTTCCTACATCTTATGGTCTTATAAGGAGGGAGTTCCAGGATTTTGAGCCAGTGACAGTGAAGGAATGGCCTTAGGGTGTTTGGCCTAATTGTGTAGCCTAATTCTGCTCCTATGTCTTATGGTCTAAGCAATGCAGTTGGTGACCACATCACTGCAATAGAATGAACGAGGCTACTTGTGACACTAATAAATAAACTTTAGTCAATTCTCTCCGTTCACTGCTTTGGGACCCGAAAATCCAGTGAATGGCCAGAAAATTCCAGCCCAAACCTCAACGAATGATCCCAATGCGGCGGGATGAACAATAATCTAAATCTAAACAACAATTATTCCTGTTGCAGTGTGGCAGTGTTAGTTGGACTACCCAATAAAGAATGGGTGCATTCCTATAGCACCGTTCTTGAATTTGGTCCTTCCCAAAGCATTTTACAGCTATTAGAGTACTTTCTGAAGTGTAGTCACTGTTGTAACTGTGTCGATACTGTGCTATTAAAAAATGTATTTTAACCATGTTTCTCTGCAGGCTTTTCAAACTTATTGACACCAGGATGTCAGGGGCCGGGGTCCTCTGATTGTTCTTGAAGCAATATAATTGACAGCACGCTGATTTTAATCTGGCCTATTGCAGTATCCAGGGGTTTTATGGTCCTTTGGGGGATTGCTGAGTGGAGCTTGATATGGGGATGAAAAGTCCCAGATTTGAGTTTTGAGTTGAGTTGCTGTTGGAAGCCTGTGGAAGAAGGCAGTTTCTCTCTCTTGCTCTCTCTGTTTCCAGGGGCGTGCTGAAAGTTCCATCAATATAGATATATTCATACAATCTTACAGTGTAGAAGGAGGCCATTCGGCCCAACAGGTCTGCACCAACCACAATCCCACCCAACCCATATCCCCGTAACCCCATGCATTCATCCTAGCTAGTCCTCCTGACACTAAGGGGCAATTTAGCATGGCCAATCCACCTAGCCTGCACATCTTTGGACTGAGGGGCAATTTAGCATGGACAATCCACCTAACCTCCACATCTTTGGACACTAAGGGGCGATTTAGCATGGCCAATCCACCTGACCTACACATCTGCCAAGCTGTGATACAACCAGAAAGAATGCTTTCCATGCTATCTATAAAACTGTCAGACTTGGCACAAAAAGCAAGTGTGCTCATGTGATGCTGGATCATTGGCCTTTTAGCACCTACCCTGAATTGGTCCTTTGAATATGGGACTAAATTTCTGAGGCTTCCCAGTCCTGGAACTTTCAGCACTCCTCTGGAAACAGAGAGAGAGAGACATTGCCTTCTTCCACCAGCTTCCAACAGCAACTCAACTCAAAACCAAAATCTTGGACCGTGGGATATTTTACATTTGCCTTTGAAAGCAGTCAGGGTCCCAATTTCATACAGAATCTGAAAGATGGCCATTACTGGTATGGGCTGTGCGATACTGGGAGTGTCAGCCCAGGGCTTGCGCCCTGTCTGGATTGGAATATCAACTCACAACGTTCTGACTCAGAGTATGTTACCAGTTGAGGCAGCTAAAACCTTAACCCTAACTCCTTTAAACTTTTATCAATACGTTTTATATCCTGGTACATCACATAATGCACTTCCTCCATCTTCTTTTCCCTGCCATCAGAAATACCTTCAGCAAAACATATGTGTGCATGTGCATGTCTGTGTGGTATAAGTGTGTGCTCAATGCATGTATGTGTGTGCGTGATGCATGTGTCTGTGTGCATAATGTGTGTGCATAATGCATGTCTGTTTATGTATGTGTGTGTGATGCATATGTCTTATTGTCACATGTATTCGTGTATGCTTGATGCATGTGTCCCTGTATGCATATGTGTGTGCATGATGCATTTGTCTATGTGTATACATGTGCATGTATGCTCGTCTGTGTGTGTACGTGATGCATGCATGTGTGTGTGTGAGATGAATGTATGTGTATGCTTGATGCATGTGTCTGTCTGCATACTTGTGAGCATGCATGCGCATGTCTGCTTGTATATATGTGTGCGTGCATGCACGTGTGTGGATAAGTGTATGCATGCACGCGCATGTGTGTGTATATATATATATATATATATATGTGAGCATGCACGTGTGTGTGTGTGTATAAGTGTGTGCACGCATGCACATTCTGTTTGTATATATGTGTGTGCAAGCGTATGTGCGTGTGAAAGCTTCTTTTCAATAACCAAATAAACTAAAGCAACAAACCGTGGAATAGATTAAAATGCAGCTCCTTAAAGGGATACTGCATCACAGTAAACAACATCTCAAAAGCAATTTAAAAGATGAGAAGATCCTCATCTCTTCCTGCTTGTGTCCTGGGCGCTGTGTGTCTGTGTGCGCATGCGTGTGTGTCTGTGTGTACATGCACGTCTATTTCTGTATGTGTGTGAGCATGCATACCTACATGCGTGTGCATGCATGTCCATGTGTGTGTGCGTGTTGTGTGTGCGTGAGCGTGAGAGTATGTGAGTGGGTGAGTGTGTGTGTGTGTGTGTGTGTGTGTGTGTGTGGTATGTGTGTGAGAGAGAGAGTGTGTGTGTGCTTACTACAAAAGAGAGAGACTGTGCCCAGCTCACCCAGTCTGTACCTTGTCTGCACAAAACCGAACAATCTTCTACACGTTCTGTGTATTTCTGGGCCATTGCTTACAGAAAAACTGAACTGGGCTGCAGTGCAAAGAATCTTTAAATCAGGATCATAAAAACAAAATGCTGCTGAAGGAATCCATTCCTTCCAAATGGCCTTTAATTCTCCCAAATGGCGAGATACTTTGGATGTCAATTACTAAGCAACCACCTTACTTGAGATTTGCACATTTGATGATTTATGGCAGACCTTGATACATTCTGTGCCTTGACATTTTGTGCTCCTGAAATCACTGAAAAAATAATGGTCTTGGGGACGGCGTGGTTTAGAATTTGGAAAGAGCTTCAGAGTCAGCCAAGGGAAACCAGAGTCCTTCTCGGCAGCTCGACAGCACCACCAAGCAGGTGTTTGGCAGCATTGCCACAACCCGGAACATTCATATCGAAAGTGTTTGAGGAATTAAATGCATCCAAAGTAAAACAGAAATGGATTCAGGATGAAAGTCGAAAGAAAAGCCCTGAACTAAAGTGAACTGATTCCCCAGACAGCAACAAACCAGGCAGCATGATGGCACAGTGGATTAGCACCGCTGCCTCACAGCGTCAGGAACCTGGGTTCGATTCCCGGCTTGGACCACTATCTGTGTGGAGTCTGCATGTTCTCCCTGTGTCTGCGTGGGTTTCCTCCGGGTGCTCCAGTTTCCTCCCACACTCCAAAGATGTGCAGGTTAGGTGGATTGGCCATGCTAAATTGCCCCTTAGTATCCAAAGATGCGCAGGTTAGGAAGACTGGCCATGCTAAATTGCCCCTTAGTGTCCAAAGATGTGCAAGTTAGGCGCATTGGCCATGCTAAATTGTCCCTTAGGGCTTGATTTTACCATTTTCATTCTAAGTGCTGAACCTGGGCGTAACACAGATCCGACTTGGAAATCTGCATTCAGGCGCCCCCATACACACGCAGCCTGACAAAACAAAAGCAAGTCTGAACCTCGCTGTAGGCAGGACTTAGAGCGGCCGAAACAAAAGGAGCTCTGAACTGCGCATGCGCAAAAAAGTGAAAGGAAAATGGGGATGAGGAACGTATCAGCCATGATCGAATGGTGGAGCAGACTCAATGGACCAAATAGCCTGATTCTGATCCAATATCTTATGAACTTATTTTTGGGATAGAATGAAAAGTATTGTTGCTTGCAAACAAAATACACCATTCACAGAGTACACGGGGAGAAGGAAAGGAGGGTGCAGAATGTGGTGGTCAGATCGCTCCCAGGCGCAGAAAGTGGAGAAAGCGGCCCAGGAGCAAAAAGCAGGAGCGATGACCCCCACAGACATCACTGTCCGCCTTATCCACCCACGCCACCCACTACCCAAACTGATCGTGACCTCCTGACCCCCACACCCACTGATCGCCCACAGAATGGCAGCGGACCCCCCCGCCCCGCCCCACCTCCTCACCCCCACCACCAGAGATTCATCTTATCACCAGCCCCCCCTCCCCCGCAAACAGAGAACAATCTGGCCTCACTCTCCCGCACCCCCCCAGCCCTCCGCAGAGATACATCTGACCCTCCTCTCCCCCCAACCAGGCAACAATTGGCCCCCTCATCCCCCAACCAGGCAACGATCTGCCTCCTTAGCTCCCCCCAACCAGACAATGATCAGCCTTCTCTCCACCATCCCCCCCCCCCCCCCACCAGAGAATGATCTGACCCACCTCCCTCCCTCCTCACCCTCACAACTGATTTGAGTCAGAGGGCCGTCGGAAATTCTGAACTCACCTCTTCAGCAGCTGGAGCGCCTGATTCAGACTTTTATTCAGCAGGTTCATTTCGGCGCGGTTCCGGATTGGCGAACGCAGTGGTGAAGGGGGAAGTGCTGTTAGAGTTGGACGGGCAGTTCATTAATTCAATTTAAATGCATGCAAATGCACTTAAATCGCCGTTGCGCCCATTTCAGGCGCGAATCAGAACGCAGCCATTCCCTGGTCTCGGTAAACTGGCCATCTGCGCAGGCGCGGATAGCGTTAATGGCCTCACACCCGACTTTTCCACATTTTCACGCCTCAAAATGGGCACGACGCAATGGTAAAGTTGAGCCCTTAATGTCCACAGATGTGCAGGTTAGGAAGATTGGCCATGCTAAATTGCCCCTTAGAGTCCAATGATGTGCAGGTTAGGGGGATTGGCTGTGCTAAACTGTCCCTTAGTGTCCAAAAATTGTCACATGTCATATGAAGAAAGACTGAACAGTTTAGGCCAATACTCTCTGGAATTTAGAAGAATGAGGGGAGATCAAATTGAAGTATATAAGATGATAAAAGATCTGGATAAAGTAGGCTGGAGCGGATGCTTCCTCTTGTGGGACATTCTAGGATGAGAGATCATAGTCTTAGGATAAGGAGCAGCAAATTTAAAACAGAGTTGGAGGAGAAACTACTTCTCCCAAAGGGTTGTGAATCTGTGGAATTCGCTGCCCCAAAGTGCGGTGGGTGCTGGGACAGTGAGTAAATTTAAGGAGGAGTTAGATAGGTTTTTAATTGGGAATGGGGTGAAGGGTTATGGGGAGAAGGCAGGAAAATGGGGATGAGGAGCATATCAGCCATGATCGAATGGTGGAGCAGACTCGATGGACCGAATGGCCTAATTCTGCTCCTATATCTTATGAACTTATTTTTGGGATAGAATGAAAAGTATTGTTGCTTGCAGACAAAATACACCATTCACAGAGTACACGGAGAGAAGGACAGGAGGGTGCAGAATGTAGTGGTCAGACAGTTGAACAGGGTTAGAAAAGTTTTAAAAATCCAGAAGGGGAGTAGAAGATGGAATTAGAGGATATGAGGGGGACAGTTCACAAGCGGTCGCCTTGCTCTTGAATCCTTCAAAAAGAAAGTTTGCAAGAAAGGGTATTCGGAGAGCAGAAATGGATAAAGGAGGTCAAGAAATTTCCAACAGAACTGGAGTACGGAGAAACCTGAAACTCTGAAATCAAAATGACAGTGCTGGAAATGGAAAACAGGTCCATTATTTGTTTTATGCAGTTAGGTAGGTTAGGAAGCATAAAGGAGAACATGCCCCTGTCTACACCAATGGAGACGAAGTAGAAAGGGTCGAGAACTTCAAGTTTTTAGGTGACCAGATCACCAACAACCTTTCCTGGTTCCCCCCATGCCCTCACTACTGTTAAGAAAGCCCCACCAACGCCTCTACTTTCTCAGAAGACTAAGGAAATTTGGTATGTCTGCTACGACTCTCACCAACTTTTACAGATGCACCATAGAAAGCATTCTTTCTGGTTGCATCACAGCTTGGTATGGGCTCCTGCTCTGCCCAAGACCGCAAGGAACCACAAAAGGTTGTGAATGTAGCCTAATCCGTCACACAAACCAGCCTCTCATTCACTGACTCTGTCTACGCTTCTCGGGAAAAGCAGCCAGCATAATTAAGGACCCCACGCACCCCAGGCATTTTCTCTTCCACCTTCTTCCGTCGGGAAAAAAGATACTAAAGTCTGAGGTCAACTACCAACCAACTCAAGAACAGCCTCTTCTCTGAGGTTATTAGACTTTTGAATGGATCTACCTTGCATTAAGTTGATCTTTCTCTACACCTTAGCTAAGACTCTAACACCACATTCTGCAGTTTCTCCTGTCCTTCTCTATGAACGATGTTTTGTTTGTATAGCACGCCAAGAAACAATACTTTTCACTGTATGTTAATACATGTGACAATAATAAATCAAATCAAAATTAAATCAGAGGTTTTTAAATTTGTGGTTAGGCCATGTTAAATTCTCTCCGTGTCTGCGTGTGTTTCCTCCGGGTGCTCCGGTTTCCTCCCACAGTCCAAAGATGTGTGAGTTAGATGGATTGCCATGATAAATTGATCCAAGTGTCAGGACACTAACAAAAACACTTCACAAAATCTTTTCCTACTCAGGATGCAAGAACAAAGTTATTAAATTCTCCCTCAGTGGACCCAAACAGACGCCGGAATGTGGCAGCAGGGAGGAATTTAATGTGGTGTTAATGTAAGCCAACTTGTGGTGCTAGTAAACAAATAAATATAATAAGGATGCTCAAAAACATTGAGATGCCGGCGTTGGACTGGGGTGGACACAGTAAGAAATCTCACAATGCCAGGTTAAAGCCCAACAGGTCTATTTGGAATCACAAGCTTTCGGACCTGCTCCTTCGTCAGGTGAGAGGAGACATAGGTTTCACAAACAAGGCATATATAGACACAGACACAATTGCAAGGTAATGGGTTGGAATGTGAGTCTTTACAGGTGCAGGTACCTATAAAGAGTCACATTCCAACCATTATCTTGCAATTCTGTCTCTGTCTATATATGCCGTGTTTATGAAACCGAACTCGCCACTCACCTGATGAAGGAGCAGGTCCGAAAGCTCGTCATTCCAAATAAACCTGTTGGACTTTAACTTGGCTTTGTGAGACATCTTACTGTGCCCAAAAAAAGACTGACAGGGCCACCACCCCCTCTCAGGAAATCTGCCACCTCTTCACGTCAGTGATAATTTTGTGCGGCCACAGAGTAGGGAAGCTCAAGGTCTGACAAATGGTGTTGGGTTGAGAAAAACAGTGATGGATGGCACAAGTGGTAGTAAAATTAATGAAATACTGTCCTCTGTATTTATTATTGGTCCCCATTCCTCTCTTCAGTGACAACAGCAATTGCAATTATGATATTATTTCTGGTCAACTGAGCAAAATCCCACAGAAATAGTCATACACTTCAGCCTTGTTAATTCCAGAGAAACAAACACACATGTACACCAATTCTATTTATCACTTTTGAACTTATGCAACAGGAGGTGATGGAATGAATAAGTCAGCCAGTGCCTGAGATAGAGAGAGACGGAGGGAGAAAGGGACAGAGAGAGACACAGAGATATAGAGACAGAGACAGAGAGAGAGAGAGAGAGACAGAGAGAGAGAGAGAGAGAGACAGAGAGAGAGAGAGACAGAGAGAGAGAGAGAGACAGAGAGAGAGAGACAGAGAGAGACAGAAACAGAGACAGAGAGAGACAGCGAGGAAGAGAGAGAGAGAGATAGAGAGAGGTTTTAATGTTTCAGATGGAAGCCAGTTTCGGACAGGTTGAAAGGCTTTTCATTTTCAGTTTACGATGCTTTGAGTGCAGTTTTTCCTTGCTTGTAGCTTTTCTCCTTTTCCCAATTTACGTGACCCAACATGCGCCCTCCTTCTCTCCTCTCCCCTTTTCACACTTGTTCCATTTCTATCCCATTTGCAGTCAATTTCAGGGTCTGCTCCCTCCATTATCCATCTCGTGTTCTTGTTGCCTTCTCCTTGTAACAAAGGGGTGGCCTTGTCTTTGCAAGCAAGGGGTGGCCTTGTCTTTGCAAGCATTGTGATTAACTTCCATAGCCCTTTGATTTTTAATCTCCGAGCTGCAACCTGCAGATGGTTTCTTTTTAAAGAGGAGGCTGAGGTCTGTGCTGTTCAGCAGTAATGAAAGCGGTTTGGGGGAGGCAAAATTCAACCCCTGGCCTGTGCCGGGGGACAGGGTTGATCTCAGTGCCTCATTTTGGGAAAGGTGACCACCGTGAAGCACCCAGGATAGTCTGAATTTTCCCCTCCCTAACCCAGGGTCACTCAGGCCAGTCATCACATACCCACCGCCATCTCACATTCAATCAAATTCTGACCACAGTTTGAATACTGTAGTGGCATGGTGGCATAGCGATTAGTGCTGTTGCCTCACAATGCCAGGGACCCAGGTTTGATTCCCAGCTTGGATCACCATCTACATGTTTCTCAAGGTGCTCCCGTTTCCTCCCATTCTCCAAGGTGTTTTGTGGCCTTGGCTGAACTTGTAGTTAATATGTTAGCTGTTTGTTGTCCAACCGCCGGAGATGAGTTGACTTATGAGGAGAGATTGAGTAGATAGGGCCTGTACTCGTTGGAGTTTAGAAGGCTGAGGGGTAATCTTATAGAGACATATAAGATAATGAAAGGGCTAGATAGGGTAGAGGTAGAGAGATTCTTTCTGCTTAGAAAGGAAACCAGAACTAGAGGGCACAGCCTCAAAATAAGGGGGGGTCGGTTTAGAACAGAGTTGAGGAGGAACTTCTTCTCTCAGAGGGTAGTGAATCTCTGGAATTCTCTGCCCGTTGAAGTGGTGGAGGCTACCTCGTTGAACATGTTTAAGTCACGGGTAGATAGATTTCTGATCAATAAGGGAATCAAGGGGTATGGGGAGCAGGCAGGTAAGTGGAATTGATCCACTTCAGATCAGCCATGATCTTATTGAATGGCAGGGCAGGCTCAAGGGGCTAGATGGCTTACTCCTGCTCCTATTTCTTATGTTCTTACCTTTTTCTTCCACCCTTATTCCTACTTGCCTGAAGCCATTGATTCCTGCAGATGTATAACCTGCTAGACACTGCCTGAACTCAAAATACATTTGTGTCTGAACTCAATCGCATTCGTGTGTGTGAGTGCGCGTAAGAGAGAGATAAATTGACCCTTAGTGTCCAAAGATGTGTAGGTTAGGTGGACTGGCCCTGCTAAATTGCCGCTTAGTGTCCAAAGATGTGCGGGTTAGGTGGATTGACCATGCTAATTTGCCCGACTGCGAGCAGAAACTGAAAGCGAAGTTCCGCACACATGAGAACAGCCTCAACCGGGATCTTGGGTTCATGTTACACTATCTGTAACCTCCATCATTTTGCCTGGGCTTGTAAAGTCTCACAAACTATCCTGGCTTGAGAAAATTCACATCTCTTTAACCTGTGATTATCCCTCTCTCCACTCATACTGTCCGTACCTGTAAAGGCTTGATTACCTGTAAAGACTCTCATTCCAACCATTGTCTTGCAATTGCGTCTGTGTCTATATATGCCATGTTTGTGAAACCTACCTCTCCACTCACCTGATGAAGGAGCAGTGCTCCGAAAGCTCGTGATTCCAAATAACCTGTTGGACTTTAACCTGGTGTGGTGAGACTTCTGACTGTCAGGGGTATTAGCAGGGCAAATATGTGGGGAATGGGGATAGGACCTGAGTGGGATTGTTCTTGGTGCAAGCTCAGTGGGCCGAATGGCCTCATTCTGCACTGTAGGGATTCTATGAACAGTACTGGAAGTGCCACAATTCACCTGATTTTCAGCCAGGGACAGGGGAGGGACGGAGAGAGAGCAGCAAATGTTAATTCTCATTCCTGTTCTGTGGCACCTGTGAGAAAAATGCTTAGGAAATCAGAAGCACAAAGAGACTTGGGAGTCCTTCTTCAAGATTCTCTTAAGGTTAACAAGCAGGTTCAGTTGGCAGTTAGGAAGGCAAATGCAATGTTAGCATTCATGTCGAGAAGGCTAGAATACAACAGCAGGGATGTACTTCTGAAGCTGTATAAGGCTCTGGTCAGACCCCATTTGGAGTATCGTGAGAAGTTTTGGGCCCCATATCTAAGCAAGGATGTGCTGGACTTGGGAAGGGTCCAGAGGAGGTTCACAGGGATGATCTCTGGAATGAAGAGCTTGTCGTATGAGGAAAGGTTGAGGACTCTGGGTCTGTACTCGTTGGAGTTTAGAAGAATGAGGAAAGGATCTTATTGAAATATTGCACGAGGGTGCATAGGGTGGATGTGGAGAGGATGTTTTCACTAGTAGGAAAAACTAGAACAAGAAGGCACAACCTCAGGCTATAGGGACAATCCTTTAAAACAGAGATGAGGAGGAATCTCTTCAGCCAGAGAGTGGTGAATCTGTGGAACTCTTTGTCACAGCAGGCTGTGGAGGCCGGGTCATTGAGTGTCTTTAAGACAGAGATAGTAGGTTATTGATTAATAAGAGGATCAGGGGTTATGTGGAAAAGGCAGGAGAATGGGGATGAGAAAAATATTGACCATGATTGAATGGCGGAGCAGGCTCGATGGGCCAAGTGGCCTAATTCTGCTCCCAAGTCTTATGGTCACCTGTTCTGTTGTGCATACATGCACACACAAACACACCCACCCAAACATGCATAAAGACTCGCACTCGCAAAGACACCCACACACACAATCAGACATGGACACACACAATTAGACACACACACACACACACAAATATGATTGAGTTCAGACACAAAGGCATTTTGAGTTCAGGCAGTGTCTAGCAGATTATACATCTGCAGGAATCAATGGCTTCAGGCAAATAGGAATAAGTGTGGAAGAAAAAGGTAAACAGAATGAACATATTAGCTACAAGTTCAGCCGAGGTCACAAAACATCTCAGTAATGAACTGCAGCACATCGCTGAACTGAAAAATTTCTGTTAATTATTTTTTTATATAAAAGTGCCTTATGACTTGGCGGGCAGGTTTCAAGCTACTAACCTGAATTCATCTTAGCACATAAAAGACGCCAAATTATTTCAAGAAATCTATTAAGTCCACATAGTTCGCAGCTCAGATATTTTTTTAAAAATTCCAGACCATCTACAAAGCAAAAATCTATTATTTTTTTCAGCGGGCTGGAGCTGAGTTTAAAGATGCGGTTGCTATCTTCCGAACCTGCTTCGTCCTTTGGTGCTCATCTCTCAGGGTCACCATTCACTGAGTAATTGCAATCTCTCTCCGGCAAACACAATCAGCAAAAACCTTCAAAGAACAGGTGACAAGGGGGGAATCTCACAACACTTCGCCTACACGCAGAGCTAAACCTCCTGAATATAAAGTGCTCCTTAATCTTAAAACACCATCAGAATTAAAAATGAATCGGTTTCTTGAGAACAGAAGCCTAAATACATCCACTTTTAATTTAGTTTGGATAGGTGTATTAAATTGTATTAAGTTTTGTTGTTTTACAGCAGTTTTACCTCAGAGTTTTAATTAATTGCTTCAGATGGAAATTTTGCATAGCGACATTCACCTGGGTGGCACAATGGGTTAGCACTGCTGCCTCACAGGGCAAGGGACCCGGGACCAAGGGATCACTGTCTGTGTGGAGTCTGCATATTCTCCCCATGTCTGCATGGGTTTCCTCCAGGTGCTCCAGTTTCCTCCCACAGTCCAAAGATGCGCAGGTTAGGCGGATTGGCCATGCTAAATTGCTACTTAGTGTCCAAAGATGTGCAGGTTAGGGGGATTGGCTGTGCTAAATTGCCCCTTAGTGTCCAAAGATGTGCGGATTAGGTGGATTGGCCATGCTAAATTGCCCCTCAGCGTCAGGGAGACTGGCTGGGGTAAACGCATGGGGTTATGGGGATAGGGTTGGATTGTGGTCAGTGCAAACTCGATGGGCCAAATGGCCCCCTTCTGTACTGTAGGGATTCTATGATTCTAAGAGCCAAGACTGCCTGCTACAAAACTGCACGGCCGGCAAAGCCACATTGTCGCAAATAAGCTAAATTATTATCCAGCATTTTAATACGCAGAGCATTATGCAATACAGATATCACCCTTACAGCTTGTCTGTGCCCCTAATGTGAATGGATTGTTAACACAAGTGCTACAGAACAAATTTGATCAGAGCTGTCCACGGTATTAGACAGGTGTTTGTCTTTCAATTAAAATCTGGCTTTGGGGGAATGAGGTTGAATTTTTTTTTTATAAACGGTGTGGGGATTGGATGCCCTCGAGTTGGACAGATTTTGTGAAATGTTTAGGAGCAGCAGTCACTCGAATGCAGAAGAATTAGGTTAGATACCAGTCATCGGCAATGAGCTGCCATCCCTAGGTGCGTGTGAGGCTCCTTCAGTCATTTAAGGACATCTTGGCAAGCACTGAAGAAAGCAATTCCAGTTACAAAGATATTACAGGAGTTAGGAGCAGCAGTCGGCAAAGTCAGCCCTTCCAGCCTGCTCTGCCATTCAATCAAATCATGGCTGATCTCTCCCTGGTGTCAAATCCACCTCCCCACCTGGCAAAGCAGCCAGCATAATTACGTGCCCTGAACATTCCCTCTTCCACCTTCTTCTGTCAGGAAAAAGATACAAAAGTCTGAGGTCACGTACCGGCTGACTCAAGAACAGCTTCATCCCTGCTGCTGCCAGATTTTCGAATGGACCAACCTCACATGAAGTTGATCTTTCTCTACACCCTAGCTATGACTGTAACACTACATTCTGCACTCTCTCCTTTCCTTCTCTGTGAACAGTATGCTTTGTCTGGGCAGCACACAAGGAAGAAAACTTTTCACTGTATATTATACACATGATAATTATAAATCAAGTCAAATATTAAGTTAATCTTTCTCTGCACCCTAGCTGTGACTGTAACATGACATTCTGCACCCTCTCCTTTCCTTCTCTATGAACAGTATGCTTTGTCTGTATAGCGCACAAGAAACAAAACTTTTCACTGTATACTAATACATGTGACATTAATAAATAAAATCAAAATCATATCCTCTTAACCCATCTTTTATCAGAAATATACCTATCTCCCTCTTGAAGACATTCAATAATTCAGACTCTGTGGGACACCAAGTTCCACAAATTCACCACCCTCTGCGAGAAGAAGCTCCTCTTCATTCAGTTTTAAATCTACCGCTTCTCAACCTATACCCGGGACCTCTTGTTCTAGTTTGCCTTGGTTATGTCCTCAAAGAACAAAGGAAATTACAGAACAGGAACAGGCCCTTCAGCCCTCCCAGCCTGCACTGACCATGCTGCCCGACTGAACTAAAACCCTACCCGTCCGGGGAGCACATCCCTCTACTCCCATCCCATTTTCGTATTTGTCCAGGTACCCCTTAAAAGTCACTACTGTTTCTGCTTCCACAACTTCCCCCGGCAGTGAGTTGCAGGCACCCACCACCCTCTGTGTAAAAAAACTTGCCTCTTACATCTCCTTTAAACCTTGCCCCTTACACCTCAAACCTGTGCCTCTCCAGTAGCTGACTCTTCCACCCTGGGGAAAAAGCTTCTGACTATCCATTCTGTCCATGCCCCTCATAATCTTGTAGACTTCTATCATGTCACCCTTCAACCTCTGTCGTTCCAGTGAGAGCAAATCAAGTTTCTCCAACCTCTCCAGGCAACATCCTGGTAAATCTTTTTTGTACCCTCTCCAGAATTGAGCACTATATTCGAAGTGTGGCCTAACTAAGGCTCTACAAAGATGCAAGATGAACTCAAGCAAGTTAGTCAAGCATGACTTACCCTTCAGAAAAGCGTGCTGACAATGGTGGATGAATTTTTGTCTTTCCAAAAGCTCATTCATCTCCTCCTTAATGACTGATTCTAGCAACTTCCCCAACACAGATCAAACTAATCGGCCTATGGTTTCTCTCCCTTTGTGAATAATACAATTCAATTGATGCTTATCCTCTAGCGGTGCAGTGGTCCTAACCCCTTGTGCCCTTCCTCTGTTTCCAAATCCACTTCAACACATTTCTTTCTCACCTACTTTTAACAGTCGGTGTTTTGGTGGCCTGTAAGCCAATAATATTGCGGGATTTTGCTACGTCATCAGGGGCTTTAGGAGCCAGCTCCAGAGAGCCAGGCAGCAACTGCCTCTGCCACAGCTCACAATTTGGGAGAAAGACACAGCCAGCAACTATCACTGCCAGCACAATGGCCACGATTATGTCTTAAAGGAAAGCCTCATCTTGATAGTGAAGACAGAAGAAATCAGGCAAGAAGACAGAAGAAATCAAGAAAGAAGACCGAAGATTCTGGAAAGCAAAACCTGGTTGTAGAACCTTAGTTAGGCCGCACTTGAAATTTAGTGTTCAATTCTGGTCGACACACTTCCCTGAGAAAAAGCTTCTGACGATCCACTCTGTCCACACCCCTCATAATCTATCAGGTCATACCTCAACCTCCATCATTCCAGTGAGAACGAACCAAGTTTCTCCAGGCCCTCCAAGCCTGCGCCAATCATGATGCCCACTTAAACTAAAACCGCAGGCACTGATAGTCTGTATCCTTCCATTCCCATCCTATTCACGTATTCGTCTAGTTACCCCTTAAATGCCGCTATCGTATCTGCTCCCGCCACTTCCCTGGGCAGCGCATTCCAGGCACTCACCACCCTCTGAGTTAAAAAAAACTTGCCTCGCACATCTCCTCTAAACTTTTCCCCTTGCATCTTAAACCTGTACTTGTCTAGTACTTGGCTTTTCTACCCTAGAAAAGAGCATTTATCTATCCACTCTGTCTGTGCCTCTCATAATCTTGAAAACCTCTATCAGGTCTCTCTTCAACCTCTGTCGTTCCAGTGAGAACAAACTGAGTTTATCCAACCTATTCTCATAGCTAATATCCTCCACAACAGGCAACATCCTGGTAAACCTTTTCTGTAGCCTCTCCAAAGCCTCCACATCCTTCTGGTCGTGTGGCGACCAGAATTGGACAGAATATTCTAAGTGCGGCCTAACTAAGGTTCTGTATAGCTGCAGTATGACCTGCCAATTTTTATACTCAGTGCTCCGACCAATGAAGGCAAGAGTGCCATAGGCCTTCTTGACTATTTTATCTTAACTTGCGATATTACATCACTTATAGACTTGCAATTATTTAAATTAATTTTAGTCTCTGGTTTCTTTTGGAAACTACTGACAAAAGCTTATTTCCAGAGGAACCTAAGAACGGGAGTCGGCCATTCAACTCCCAGAAGATCCTAATCTATCGATCAGTAGGATTATGGCTGATTTCCAACTTGTTTCCATTCCTTTCTCCATCTTCCTTACTACGTTTATCCAGCAAAAATCTACCTAGCTCAGACACAACAAGTGTAACTGGCCTGAGTAATAGGACACAAAGGATAATGGTAGAAGGCTATTCGATTGACTGGTGACTGGTGTCCAGCAGTGTAGCACAAGGATCAGTATTGGGGCCCTTATTGTTTATTATATACATAAATGATATATCACAGAATCACAAACTACAGTGCAGAAGAGGCCCTTCAGCCCATCAAATCTGCACCGACATATGAAAGATCCTGACCTGCTCACCTAATCTCACTTGCCAACACTTGGCTCATAGCCCTGAATGTTATGGTATGCCAAGTGCTCATCCAGGTACTTTTTAAAGGATGTGAGGCATCCCACCTCCACCACCCTCCCAGGCAGCGCATTCCAGACCTTCACCACCCTCTGGGCAAAAACATATTTCCTCAAATCTCCCCAAAACCTCCCACCCCTCACTTTTAACTTGTGCCCCCTTGTAACTGACCCTTCAGTCAGGGGAACAGCTGCTCCCTGTCCACTCTGTCCATGCCCCTCATAATCTTGAGCACCTCAATCAGGTCACCCCTCAGTCTTCTCTGTTCCAGGGAAAGCAACACAAATGTATCCAACCTCCCCTTATAACTTAGATGTTCCATCCCAGGCAGCATCCTGGTGAATCTCCTTGCACCCCCTGCAGTGCAATCATGTCCTCCCTATAATGTGGCAATCAGAACTGCACACAGTGCTCCAGCTATGGCCTCACCAAAGTTCTCTACAATTCCATCATGACCTCTCTGCTTTTGTAATCTATACCCCGATTGATAAGGGCGAGTGTGATATATGCCTTTTTCACCATCCTGTTAACCCGCCTTCCTAGATCTATGGACAAACATGCCAAGGCCCCTTAGTTCTTCTGAACTTCCTATAGATGAAAATGCGGGGGTGGGGCAATGTTAAGTAAGTTTGCAGATGACACTTAGACCGGAATTTTACTGGCACACCCACCCCCACTCGGAGAATGGCATTCTCCGTCGGACTCGGGTGGGACCGTATGAACCTCGAGTGGACATGCCAGTAAAATTCCGCCCCTATAAACTAGAAGCAGGAGGAGGTCATTTGGTCCTTCAGGCCTGCTCCGCCATTCATTTTGATCATGGGCTGATCAACAAATTCAATATCCTGATCCTCCCCTCCCCGTCCCTCGCCATCCCTTGATCCCTTTAGCCCCAAGATCTATACCTATAGAACCAAGAGCTTTATCTATAGAATGCTGGGTAATTACACGAATCATATCAAAAGCTTTAAAATCTCGCTTTTATTTCTACCTTCTGTTAATCTGTTGAGCTAATCTTAATACTCGATAAGTCAGATCCCAGAGTGAAACCAGGTTTGAGAGATCCTACCTTTGTTTATTTTTTAAACAGTAGTGGAAAGCTACTGAACAGGTACACAGGAGTTTGCAAATGAATTTTTAGCCCAAATAATAAATCATTTATTAAACTGGAAAAACGAATAATATTACACCAGAGAAAAGGGTTGAAAGATCTGAATACCAACACAAGAAAATGGTACAAATTCGCACTGTTTCTTTTACCACTGCAGTATCTTTACAGACATCTACAAATTCAGAAAGATAAAACAATTTACAATATCTATCTTATATTCTAATATTCCTGGTAAGTGTGAGTATGTGTGAATTAACAGGTAAATTGTGGTCAGGCTCCAACCTAAATGACAGATGCAGCCAAAGCAGATTCCATGGAGGTCTCAACAACCCACCCAGGGATTAGTCACATGGTGAGCCAGTCAGTATCACTGTAGCTTTGTCTTTCTCACGATGGTTTCCAATCTCCACATTTGAAGGTTTCGCCTTGGAATTTTCCTCAAATGTCATTCCCACTCAGATAGCTTTAGCAAGGATCCGCCTCCAGGGTTTCACTCTCGCTTTCCAAGATTCCTTTCCTCTGGATCGCCAAGTACATTCAAGCTTCACCCTCCAAAAGCACAATTTCAAGTTTATAGCCATGTCAATCAGAACACCATTGTTCCAAAAGGACCACTGTAAGGAGTCACTAATCTTCAACTTGCTCCTCAGATCTTCAGGGCTCCTACAGAACGCACTTTGCTTCAGGTCTGTCCCTCACAGCTCTCTCTTTAACTACTGCCCTGCTCCTTTCTGGCAACCTGACTTTGGGGACCTCTGTCATCATAAAGATGTCCATGCCTCGGACTTCCTTCTAGGACCTCTCCCCATCTCCCTCCTGTGTCCTGCTCCTTGAGATACTTTCTTTTTCAGCCTACTTAACCTACAATTTTGCGCCGTTTTGCAGGTGCGCAGTACTGGTCCCTAGCCAAAATGTCGGTAAAAGACACAGACTGTGCACGCGTAGCCAATTCTGAGCCAGCACACATGCAAAAGGCTCGAGACCCTCAGGGAATCGTGTTTCTGACATTCAAAGTAAGCAACTGAGTTTTGTAACAATTTGTACTTTCTGTATTTCTCACCATAAACCATGTGGGTGGGATTTTCCAGCCATGCTTGTCCCTAAGGTTTTTAAAAAGCATTTCGACAGTTACATGGGTAAAATGGGTATAGAGGGATGTGGGCCAAATGCGGGCAGTTGGGACTAGCTTAGGGATTTAAAAAAAAGGGGGCAGCATGGAAAAGTTGGGCCGACTATGACTCTATGTTCCACATCACCCAACGTTCTGCCTTTTGAAGTATAATCACCCAGCATTTGCCCCGTTTAACCACCTCACATTTACTGATATTAAATTCTATGCATCACTGCTCCGCCTATTCTACCCTTGTACTTTCCTGTCAGCTTCAGGAGTAATTTCCATGCTTTCTACTTTAATAACATGTGTAAATAAGCATCGCGATTCCTCTGTGCCTCTGAACAGAGCCAACAGAGGATGTCACATAGAGGTTCCTACTAAGTTAGTTAGTAGGACACCGCTGTACACTTCCAACAACACTGCGAAACCGTCCTCAATTTCTACTCTGCACTTGTAATCTGATTTACCAACTTCCTCCCCCTTGTTCCAAACTCTTCCATCTTCCCGAGAGATTTTCTGCACGGTACCCAAAGGCTTTCCAAAAGTCCAGGCACACAATATTAGTCATGTCCGTCGCCTTTGTAAAGAATTCTTTTCTCCAACGATGCAGATTTTGAGTACAGTCTTCTCAAATCCAATAATGATTTTAATTATCTGCGCTGCAGCTGGAGGGGCAAATTGTTAGCAGAAACTGTCATGAGTCGTGTACATTCTTGCGTAAGTTATTCAGGTTCTCTTAAGCTAGGGGAACTTACCTCTCTACAGATCAGGTAAGATTTAAACAGTTTTAGTTGTAGCAGCCAAATATAAAGTTGAAATCAATATCCCCAATTAACTGAGCATCCATTTAAATTGATAATACTTGATGTAGTTTAGGAAACATCGTAATCGAACAATCAGCGTAAGTGGTCTTCCCACAACGCCAAGGATACAGCAAACACAGCTCAGAAGAAACAGAAGTGAGATGGGATCTGAATTGCCTTAACTTTGAGATCCAAGGGTTTAAAGGTCAAGTCCGGGGTGAAGCAACTTTCCAGCATTTCCTTCCCTTTTTCCCTTTAACCAGGCTTTTACAGGTTAATGGATTGGATCATCAAGTGGATGAATCAAAGAACAGCACAGGAATAGGCCCTCCAGCCCTCTGCCGATCATATCGTCCTATCCAAACCAACCACCTGTATCTCTACTCCCCATCTGTTCATATATCTCTCCAGATAAGTCTTAAAGTATCTCACTTTCTCAAGTATCTCAACCACCTCACTTGGCAGTGCATTCCAGGCCCTCACCACCCTCCGTGTAAAAAAACACCCCCTGCACATCTCCACTGAACGACACACCCCCCCCCCCCCCCCCCCCCAACCTCCCACCTTATCTTGAACTTGTACCTTCTTGCAATTATCATTTCTACCCTGGGAAAAAGCTTTCAACTCTTCACCCTATCCACACCCCTCATTGTTTTATAACCTTCCATCACATCACCCCCTCAGCCTCCGTTTTTCCAGGTAGAACAATTTATTCAATCTCTCCTTGTAGTTAATACTCTCCAAACCAGGCAACATCCTCATAAACCTTTTTCTGTACCCTTTCCAAAGCCTCTACATCAGGCTTGAATCCAGTCAATGGTGCATTATTACTCTGTGCATTTGTACACTGACAGGTCATGTGGGTGTAATGTACCAACCTGCGTTGACGACTGCATCAACTTCCAGCTTGGTGATGTCCTCCTGCAAGAGTGAAAGCTTTTGATTCATAATATCGTCCTTTGTGTAGTGGGTCAAGGGCTGTTTAAACTTCTCTTCTGCGAGAACAAAATGCAAACCAAATTAGACGATAACATTGCAGAAAAGCCACCGTTAAGCTACATCAGAACTGTTTTCTGAGCAAAAGATTCTGGCTACAGACATGATGTGGAGTTGCCAGCGATGGACTGGGGTAGGTCACTGTCTTAACCAGAGACTTAACCTGGTGTAGTCTCACAATACCACGTTAAAGTCCAACAGGTTTCAGAATCACTGAGCAGAAACTGATAGCCAAGTTCCGCCCACGAGGGCAGACTCAACCAGGATCTTGGGTTCATATCACATTAACTGTAGGCCCCACGACTTGCCTGGGCTTACAAAATCCCTCCCTAATGGCACTGTGGGTCAATGTACATGGACTGCAGTGATTCAAGAAGGTAGCTCACCACCACCTTCTCAAGAGGCAACTAGGGATGGGCAATAAATGCTGGACCCAGCCAGCAACACCCATGTCCCATGAATGAATTTAAAAAAAACTTCATTGCTTTATTAATGTAAGCCTATTTGTGACACTAATAAGTAAACTTTAAAACTCTGAACTTTCATTTCACCTTCCTGCACCCGGTCCAAAGTTATAACTTTGATCGTAGGTGCCCTCAGCCCAGTTCCTGAGAGAAAAGACAGTCTCCAGCGGCTCATAATCCAGACAGATAGCACCGAGGGAAGACTGCACTGCTATCCAGCCATCCAGAAGGCTAAGGAAATTCAGCATGTCAGCTACAACTTTCACCAACTTTCACAGATGCACCATAGAAAGCATTCTTTCTGGTTGTATCACAGCTTGGTATGGGCTCCTGCTCTGACCAAGACTGCAAGAAACTGTAAAGGGTCGTGAACGAAGCCCAATCCATCACGCAAACCAACCTCCCATTCACTGGCATTTCCTACTGCTTCGGCAAAGCAGCCAGCATAATCAAGGACCCCACGCACATTCTCTCTTCCACCTTCTTCCATCGGGAAGAAGATACAAAAGTCTGAGGTCACGTACCGACCGACTCAAGAACAGCTTCTTCCCTGCTGTTGTCAGACTTTTGAATGGACCTATCTCGCATTAAGTTGATCTTTCGCTACGCCCTAGCTATGACTGTAACACTACATTCTGCACTCTCTCCTTTCCTTCTCTATGAACGGTATGCTTTATCTGTATAGCACGCAAGAAACAATACTTTTCACTGTATATTAACACGTGACAATAAAAAATCAAATCAAATCAAACTCAAAGACTTATACCCTGGCCCATCCCTCGCTGCTCTTGAGAAGATGGTTGTGAGTTGCCTTCTTGAATTGCTGCAGTCCACGTGCTGTGGGTAACTGCATGAAAATTGAATTGTCTTACATATAGAAAGAGAACTTCACTTTTGAATGTTGACTTAACTTTTTTTTATTCATTTGTGGGGCATGGGCATCTCCAGCTAGCCAGCATTTATTGCCCATCCCTAGCTGCCTTTGTTCAGAGGGTATTTGAGAGTCAGGAAGGTGGTGTCCCGGATGCAGCCCCAGTCAATTAGGGGGCAGTCCCATCAAACAGAGAGGTGGCTGGTTACTCTGCCTTGGGTCACGGTCCGTGAGGAGGCTGCACGTTCTCCGTATCTGCGTGGGTTTCCTCCCACAGTCCAAAAGACGTGCTGTTTAAGTGCTAAATTCTCCCTCAGTGTACCCGAACAGGCACCGGAGTGTGGCGATTGAGGGATTTTCACAGTAACTTCTTTGCAGTATTAATGTAAGCCTACTTGAGATACTAATAAATAAACTTAAAACGAGCTATTCACTAGGTGACATCTGTTGGTATACCATGGGACTGCACCTCACAGTAAGAAGTTTCACTACACCAGGTTAAACTCCAACAGGTTTATCTGGTAGCACAAGCCGCTTGCTTTCGGAGTGCTGCCCCTTCATCAGTTAAGTGGGAGCTCTGTTCACAAACAGGGCATATAAAGACACAAACTCAATTTACAAGATAATGGTTCGAATTTGACTTAAAAACCCAGCTTGCAGGTGCAAAAACCAAGACACAAACTCAATTTACAAGATAATGGTTCGAATTTGACGCAAAAACCCAGCTTGCAGGTGCAGCAGGTGGTCAGGAAGGCGAATGGGATGCTGGCCTTCATAGCGAGGGGGATTGAATATAAAAGTAGGGAGGTCTTGCTGCAGCTGTATAGGGCATTGGTGAGGCCGCAGCTGGAGTACTGTGTGCAGTTTTGGGCGCCGCACCTGCGCAAGGATATTTTGGCCCTGGAGGGAGTGCAGAGGAGGTTTACTAGGCTGATACCGGAGTTGAGGGGATTGAGCTATGAGGAGAGGCTGAATAAACTAGGCTTGTACTCGTTAGAGTTTAGAAGAATGAGGGGAGATCTCATTGAGACGTATAAGATGATGAATGGGATGGATAGGATAGAGGTGGAGAGACTCTTCCCGCTCAAAAAAGACAGTAGGACTAGGGGGCACAGCCTCAAGATAAAGGGGAGGCGGTTTAGAACGGAGTTGAGGAGGAACTTCTTCACTCAAAGGGTGGTGAATCTCTGGCATTCTCTGCCCGTTGAAGTGGTGGAGGCTGCCTCGCTAAATATTTTTAAGAAGCGGGTTAATAAGAACATAAGAAATAGGAGCAGGAGTAGGCCATCTGGCCCTTCGAGCCTGCCCCGCCATTCAATAAGATCATGGCTGATCTGTCGTGGCTCAGTTCCACTTTCCCGCCCTCTCCCCATAACCCTTAATCCCCTCTCTTATCAAAAACCCATCAACCCGCTTCTTAAAAATATTTAGCGAGGCAGCCTCCACCACTTCAACGGGCAGAGAATTCCAGAGATTCACCACCCTTTGAGTGAAGAAGTTCCTCCTCAACTCCGTTCTGAACCGCCCCCCCTTTATCTTGAGGCTGTGCCCCCTAGTCCTACTGTCTTTTTTGAGCGGGAAGAGTCTTTCCACCTCTATCCTATCCATCCCATTCATCATCTTATACGTCTCAATGAGATCTCCCCTCATTCTTCTAAACTCTAACGAGTACAAGCCTAGTTTATTCAGCCTCTCCTCATAGCTCAACCCCCGGTTGATGGGTTCTTGATAAGAGAGGGGATTAAGGGTTATGGGGAGAGGGCGGGAAAGTGGAACTGAGCCACGACAGATCAGCCATGATCTTATTGAATGGCGGGGCAGGCTCGAAGGGCTAGATGGCCTACTCCTGCTCCTATTTCTTATGTTCTTATGAATTTGAGTCTTTACAGGTAATCAAGTCTTAAAGGTACAAACATTGTGAGTGGAGAAAGGGTTAAGCACAGGTTAAAGAGATGTGTATTGTCTCCAGATAGGACAGTTACTGAGATTTTGCAAGTCCAGGCAAGTCATGGGGGTTACAAATAGTGCGACATGAACCCAAGATCCCGATTGAGGCCGTCCTCACATGTGCAGAACTTGGCTATCAGTCTCAGCAGAGAATCTGATGAGAGCGGAATCTCAGCACAGTTTTGAAGGAAGAGAGAGAATCTGATCAAGGTATATAAAATTCTAAAAGGGATTGATAAAGTAAATGTAGACCAAATGTTTCCCCTTGTGGGGCAATCTTCAAGAGGTCGCAGGTATCGGTTGAGAGGCGGTAGAGTTTACACTGAGATGAGGAGTAACCACTTCTCGCAGAGGGTGGTGGATTTGTGGAACTCGCTGCCCCACAGCGAGGTGGATTCTGAATCGGTGAATGGTTTTGAGATAAAAATGGTTTCTATTAAAAAAAAGGGGCGACCTGATCGAAGTTTATAAAATTGAGGTGTATAGACAAAGTGAAGAGTTGGAAGCTTTTTCCCAGGGCAGAAATGACAATTACAAGGGGGCACAAGTTCAAGATAGGGGGAAGGTTCAGTGGAGATTTGCGGGGGAAAGTTTTTTTTACACAGAGGGTGGTGGGGGCCTGGAATGCACTGCCAAGTGAGGTGGTTGAGGCAGATATATTAGCTACATTTAAGATTTATCTGGATAGATACCTGAACAGGCGGGGAAAAGAGGGATATAAGAGATTGATCTGGATAGGACAACGTGATTGGTGCAGGCTTGGAGGGCCGAAGGACCTGTTCCTGCGATGTACTGTTCCTTGTTCGTATAAAGGGATATGGGGAACAGGTGAGGAGGTGGATTTGAGACCAGGGAGAGATCAGCCATGGTCCGAATGAATGGCAGAGCAGACGCGAAAGGCTGGATTTGCCAACTTCTGCTCCTAACTCCTATCTTCTTGGTAAACTGAATGATAGCCCTTGCTGAGCCCACTCGATTCTGCAAGCTTGTACGTTGCAGCAGGGCTCACTGCATGTGGTAAGTGTGAAGAATCCTCGCTGATTTTCTTTCCTCCCTCCCCACTGTCCAACTCCGCTGAAGTAGCCAATGTTCCAGCTCAGATAAGCTAACCGCATCAAGCGGCAACGGCACCTGGGTTCTTCCTTATCAGTGGGCTCATATACTCAGCTTTAACTTGCTTAGCCAGCAGGAGATCTTTCTATTTAAAAGAAATTTAATACATTTTTTTACAAACTGACAGCGTCTGTTCAGCACCTCGCTAAGCTACCCTTGCGGTGTCAAAAACTTGAAAACACTCATAAATTGTCTTTAAAAGTTCAGTTGTCCAGATAACTCACAAGTAAGCTAATTACCAGTAAGTTTACAGGAAAACAAACATAGTCAGGGCACCTGTACCATGTAGAACTCACACACTGCATCAAATCTGATACTGAAACTCATTTAGAGTGATGGAGGTTTATAAGCATGGAAACAGGCCCTTTGGCCCAACTTGGCCAGGCCACCCTTTATTTTTAAACTTCTAAGCTAATCCCAATTGCCCACATTTGGCTCATACCCCTTGATATCCACCCCAACCATGTAACTGTCTAAATGCTTTTTAAAAGACAAAATTGTACCCGTCTCTACAACTGAGACACTCACCACCCTCTGTATGAAAAAATTGCCCTTCAGGATCCCTTTGTATCTCTCCCCTCTCACCTTAAACCTAGACCCTCTAGTTTTAGACTCCCCTACCTTTGGGAAAAGATATTGACTATCTAACTGATCTGTGCCCCTCATTATTTTGTAGACCTCTATAAGATCACCCCTCAGCATTCTACGCTCCAGAGAAAAAAGTCCCAGTCTATCCAGCCTCTCCTTATAACTCAAACCATCAAGTCCCGGTAGCATCCTCGTAAATCTTTTCTGCACTCTTTCTAGTTTAATAATATCCTTTCTATAATAGGGTGACCAGAACTGTACACAGCATTCCAAGTGTGGCCTTACCAATGTCTTGTACAACTTCAACAAGACGTCCCAACTCCTGGCTGGTGAAACCAAGCATGTTGAATGCCTTCTTCACTGCTCTGTCCACCTGTGACTTCACTTTCAAGAAGCGATGAACCTGTACCCCTAGATCTCTTTGTTCTGTAACTCTCCCCTACTCTTAACTTTGACTTTGGTGATAACAAATTACAAGGACGTGAAAAAG
This sequence comes from Carcharhinus amblyrhynchos, assembly GCF_965287045.1. NCBI lineage: Eukaryota > Metazoa > Chordata > Chondrichthyes > Carcharhiniformes > Carcharhinidae > Carcharhinus > Carcharhinus amblyrhynchos. The sequence continues at coordinate 1,680,181 of NW_027649795.1, forward strand.
TTGTTCCTGGTCCAATATATGCAATCTACCACGTGTAACTTGGTGCACTGGAATACCAAACCTCTTGTGGTCACGTACCAACCAACTCAAACATTCTCTTCTCCACCAAAGGGCCTGTTTCTGCACTGTAGGGTTCTATGATTCTATGATAATTAACTTCGCTTGGAATCGAGAGAGACATCCTTTAAAAAAAGGGTGGCACGGTAGCACAGTGGTTAGCACTGCTGCTTCACAGCTCCAGGGACCTGGGTTCGATTCCCAGCTCGGGTCACTGTCTGTGTGGAGTTTGCACATTCTCTTCGTGTCTGTGTGGGTTTCCTCCGGGTGCTCCGATTTCCTCCCACAGTCCAAAGATGTGCGGGTTAGGTTGACTGGCCACGTTAAAATTGCCCCTTAGTGTACTAGGATGCTTAGTTAGAGGGATTAGTGGGTAAAATATGTAGGGATATGGGGGTAGGGCCTGGGTGGGATTGTGGTCGGTGCAGACTCGATGGGCCAAAGGGCCTGTTTCTGCACTGTAGGGTTCTATGATTCTGTGATTCTATGAATCTTCCGTCAAGAAAAAGATACAAAATCTGAGGTCATGTACCAACCAACTCAAGAACAGCTTCTCCCCTGCTGCTGTCAGACTTTTGAATGGTCCTGCCTCGCACCAAGTTGATCTTTCTCTACATCCTAGCTATGACTGTAACACCACATTCTACACTCCCTCCTTTCCTTCTCTATGAAGTATGTTTCGTCTGTATAGCGCGCAAGAAACAATACTTTTCACTGTATGTTAATACAAGTGACAATAATGCATCAAATCAAATCAAATATGCTATCCATGGTTGAGGGGTCAATCACAAGGGTGGCACAGTTTTAGGATGTGGGGCGGGAGATACAGAGGGGATTTGAAAAGCTTTTTCATGCAGAGGGTGGTGGGAATCTGGAAAGCACTACCTGGGAAGGTAGATGGGGGTGGGAAACCTTACAACCTCATGGCGGCACAGTGGTTAGCACTGCTACCTCTCAGCACTAGGGACTCGGATTCGATTCCTGGCTTGGGTCACTTCCTGAGCAGAGATTGTATGTTCTCCCTGTGTCTGTGTGTGTTCCCTCCAAGTGCTCCGGTTTCCTCCCACAATCCGAAAGACGTGCTGGTTAGGGTGCAGTGGGCCATGCTAAATTCGCCCTCAGTGTACCTGAACGGGCGCCGGAGTGTGGCGACCAGGGGGATTTTCACAGTAACTTCATTGCAGTGTTAATGTAAGCCTACTTGTGACACTAATAAGTAAAACTTTTTTAAAAATGGGATTAACACATCTTTAATAGTAGAAATTGTCAGTGCAGACTCGATGGGCTGAAATGCCTTTTCTGCGCTGCACTGTAAATTCTCTGTTTTCATGTGATGAAGGAGTAGCGCTCCAAAGCTCGTGATTCCAAATAAAGCTGTTAGATTTTAACCTGGTGTTAGAGTCATAGAGGTTTACAGCATGGAAACAGATCCTTCAGCCCAACTTGTTCATGCCGCCCTTTTTTTTAAACCCCTAAACTAATCCCAATTGCCCGCATTTGGCCCATATCCCTCATACCCACGTAACTGTCTAAATGCTTTTTAAAAGACAAAATTGTACCTGTCTCTACTACTACCTCTGGCAACTTGTTCCAGACACTCACCACCCTCAATGTGAAAAATTTCCCCTCTGGACTGTTTTGTATCTCTCCCCTCTCACTTTAAACCTATGCCCTCTAGTTTTAGACTCCCCTACCTTTGGGAAAAGGTATTGACTATCTAGCTGATCTACTCCCCGCATTATTTTATAGATCTCTATAAGATCACTCCTAAGCTTCCAACACTCCACAGTCTATCCAGCCTCTCCTTATAACTCAAACCATCAAGTCCCGGTAGCATGCTCATAAATCTTTTATGCACTCTTTCTAGTTTAATAATATCCTTTCTATAATAGGGTGAGCAGAACTCTACACAGTATTCCAAGTGTGACCTTACCAATGGCTTGTACAACTTCTTGTCTTGCTGTGAGACTTCTTACTGCACCCACCCAGTCCAAAACCAGCATCGCCACATCAAATTAATGTGTTTGCACTATACCACTTCTCAAACTATGGAAACCTCTCGATTATTACCAAGCAATACAAATAAGACTGTAAGTGGTAAAGGCATTTAGCACCCCAGTTAGTAGTATAATAAAATACTTAACCTCCTTACGAGTATTTATGAGAAATCCTTTCTTTATTACCGACTGAAATTGAGGTTGTATAAGTGGTAAAGCTGGTGCCTATCCCAATTTAATCATGAGCAGTTTAAAAAAAAAGATATAGTTTCTTCAATGTGCAAGTAGGGTGGCACAGTTGCACAGTGAGTTAGCACTGTTGTCTCATAGCACCAGGAATCCAGGTTCAATTCCCGGCTCAGGTCACTGTCTGTATGGAGACTGCATGTCCTCCCCATGTCTGCATGGGTTTCCTCTGGGTGCTCTGGTTTCCTTCCACAGACCGGAAGATGTGCTGGCTAGGGCGCATTGACCTGAACAGGCACCGGAGTGCGGCAACTAGGGGAATTCACAGTAACTTCATTGCAGTGTTACTCAACAAGTAACCTTACTTGTGACTAATAAATAAACTTTATTTTTAAGAGGGCTAGAATACAAGAGCAGGGATGTACTTCTGAAGCTGTATAAGGCACTGGTCAGACCCCATTTGGAGTACTGGGAGCAGTTCTGGGCCCCCGTATCTAAGGAAGGATGAAGAAGGCCTTGGAAAGGGTTCAGACAAGGTTCACAAGAATGATCCCTGGAATGAAGAGCTTGTCGTATGAGGAACAGTTGAGGACTCTGGGTCTGTACTCATTGGAGTTTAGAAGGATGAGAGGGGGATCTTATTGAAACTTACAGGATACTGCGAGACCTGGATAGAATGGACGTGGAAAGGATGTTTCCACTAGTAGGAAAAACTAGAACCAGAAGGTGCAACCTCAGGGTAAAGGGACAATCCTTTAAAACAGAGATGAGGAGGAATTTCTTCAGCCAGAGAATGGAGAATCTGTGGAACTCTTTGCCACAGAAGGCTGTGGAGGCCGGGTCATTGAGTGTCTTTAAGAGAGAGATAGATAGGTTCTTGATTAATAAGGGGATCAGGGGTTATGGGGAAAAGGCAGGAGAATGGGGATGATAAAAACATCAGCCATGATTGAATGGCAGAGCAGACTCGATGGGCCCAGTGCCTAATTCTGCTTCTATGTCTTATGGTCTATCCCTGCAGACTTGTAACAATGTTTGCCTTCCGCACTGGCTTTACTTTCTCCCTCATGCTCAGGGACAAAGGTGTTATCTGGAGACAAAGCTAATCTCAATCCAAGGGCAGCTGTAATAGTGCCTACCATTCCCAGAACAAGGTGCAAGCAGTGAATAAATGACTGGGAAAGAAGTGGGGAGATTCGAACTGGTGGAATTAAAATCGATGTAAACAGCAGACCATCATATTGACAGCGCATTCTCTCAGCAGTACACCTCTGCTTCTTGACAGCACTGATGAGTATACCATACTGATCAGTGTGAAGTGTTGAGATGATTTTTAACAGCCACTTCACACATGAATGATACTTGTAAGGTTCAACAAAAGCAATGGAATGAAATGCTCTGTTTCCTCAGATGTGATCCCTCATTACCTTGTTGAGTACATGCATAAAACATTATAAATGCCATTATTAATTTCTATTCTATCCTGTGTTTGAATGAATTGACCCACTCAGTGAGGGAGGTAGTGCTGGTTCTGGAGGTACAGCGTTAATAGGACAGCGAGGGGTGAAAAGGAGGGAGATCTGTTAGCTCAGCGAAAACTAATGGATTGCAACATCAGATCCCACCACAGGACAACTGTCAAAATGAATTCAGTGAAACTGGAATGTGGGACTGCACCAAGGGGAGGGGAGCAAATCATAGAATCCCTACAGTACAGAAGGAGGCCATTCGGCCCACCAAGTCTACACCGACCACAATCCTACACAGGTCTGTAATCCTATTTACTTACCCTACTAACCTCCTGACACTAAGGAGGATTTAGCATTGCTAGTCCACCTAACCCGTACACCTTTGGACACTAAGGGACAATCTAGCATGGCCAATCAACCTAACCCATACATCTTTGGACACCAAGTGGCAATTTGGCATGCCTAATCCACCTAACCTTTGCATTTTGGACACTAAGGGGCAATTTGGAATGCCTAATTCATCAAACCTGCACATTGTTGGACACTAAGGGGCAATCTAGCATGGCCAATCCACCTAACCTACACATCTTTGGATACTAAAGGGCAATTTAGCATGGCTAATCCACCTAACCTGTGCATCGTTGGACACTAAGGGGCAATTTACCACAGCCAATCTACCTAACCAGCACATCTTTGGGTACTAAAGGACAATTTAGCATGGCCAATCCTCTTAACCAACACATCTTTTGGACATTAAGGAACAATTTAGCATGGCTAATCCACCAAACCTGCACATCATTGGACACTAAGGGGCAATTTAACATGGCCAATCCACATAACCTGCACATCTTTGCACACTAAGGGACAATTTAGCATGGCCGATCGACATAACCTGCACATCTCTGCACACTCAGGGGCAATTTAGCATAGCCAATCCACCTAACCTACACATCTTTGAACATTAAGGAGCAATTTAGTATGGCCAATCCACCTAAGTTACACATCTTTGGACGTGGGAGGAAACCGGAACACCCAGAGGAAATCCACACAGAAATGGGGAGAACTAGCAAACTCCACTCAGACGTAGACCCGAGGCCTGAATCGAACCCAGGTCCTGGCACTGTGAGCCAGCTGTGCTAACCACCATGCAACCCAGATCCTCCCTCGCTGCCTGTGGATCAAAGCTACACACAGGGTAAAATTCCAGTTTACCCATGCATTGTGAGCCCAATAATCAAACTGGGATTAGGCTCCAAAATAAGGTACAGCAGGGCCTGGTCTCATCAGATCAATGGACTATGGTGGAGGCCAAAGTCTAGGAGCTTCCCAGCAGTGATAAATGCTCAGTAACCCCACAGAAGATGTTTCTACTTGTGGGGGAAACCAGAACTCAGGGTCAGAAATAGATAATAATCACTTAGAAATTCAACTGCGAATTCAGGAGAGACTTCTGCATTCCAGTGTAACTTGCAAATGTGGAACTCACTACCACAAGGAGTGGTCGAAATGACTAGCATAGATGCAGTTAAGAGGAATCGAGATTGGAATAGGGCAGTCTGATGGTAGGGTGAGATGAATCAGGGAGAAGACTTGTGTGCAGCATACTAAGAACTTGGTTTAGCTCAATTGGCTGGACAGCCGGTTCGTGCTGCAGAGCAATGCTAAAAACGCAGGCTCAATTCCCACACCAGCTGAGGTTATTCATGAAGGACTCCCCTTCTCAATCTTGCCCCTTGCTGGAGGTCCACTGATCCTCAGGTTAAATCGCCACGAGTCAGCTCTCCCTCTCTGAGGGAGGGAGGAGCCTACGGTCATCTGGGAGTATGGCGACTTTACCTTTCCCGGGTGCCACTGAAGTTATTGTGAAAATCCCCCAGTCATCACACTCTGGCGCCTGTTCAGGTACACTGAGGGCAAATTCAGCACAGCCAATCCACCTAACCAGCACATCAGGGTGGCACAGTGGTTCAATCCCCAGCTTGTAAGACCATAAGACATAGAACAGAATTAGGCCACTTGGCCCATCGAGAATGCTCCGTCATTCAATTATGGCTGATATTTTTCTCATCCCCATTCTGCCATATGCCTTTCTCCTTGCCCCAGGGTATAGAATCCCTATAGAGGATCTGTATCCTTACAGTGCAAAAGGCCATTTGGCCCATCGAGTCTGCACCGACTCTTCAACAGAGCTTTATCCTGTAACCTGACGTATTTAGCCTGCTAATCACCCTAACCCACACATCTCTGGATACAAACAGGCAATTTAGCATGGCCAATCCACCTAACCTGCACATCTTTGGACACTAAGGGGAAATTTAGCATGGCCTAATCTCTGCAGATTAGATGGATTGGCCATGCTAAATTGCCCCTTAATGTCCAAAGATGTGCAGGTTAGGTAGATTGGCCATGCTAAACTGCCCCTTAATGTCCAAAGATGTGTGGGTTAGGTGGATTGGGCATGCTAAATTACCCTTAGTGTCTGAAGATGTGCAGGTTAGGTGGATTGGCCATACTAAATTGCCCCTCGGTGTTCAAAGATGTGCAGGTTAGGTGTATTGGCCATGCTAAATTACCCCTTATGTCCAAAGATGTGCACGTTAGGTGGATTGGCCATGCTAAATTGCCCCTTGGCATCAGAGGGATTAGCAGGGTAAATATGTGGGGTTATGGAGATAGGGCCTGGGTGGGGTTGTGGTCAGTGCAGACTCGATAGGCTGAATGGCTTCCTTCTGCACTGTGTGGTTTTGATGATTTTGCTCCCAAAATCTATGTTTCTGTGATTGTGAAGCTCAGATAAACTTTGAAAGAAGGAGCTGAAATATGCCACCTCAAGCTGCCTATTGCAAAAGCAGAAAAGCTATTTTGGAAACTGCACAAGAGAAGCAAAAATCCTGCTTCCCTGTGGACGTTGCTAAGCAACTGGGGATTGTCAAACAGTGGTTTCAAAAGACTTCCCATCGAGGAACCCTCCTACTTCCTGTCATGTGAAACCTCAGCACAGAGAGAGGAAGTAGTAAACGGTTGTTCTGTTGCCTGAAGCAAGTCACCTAACAGACACCAGCCTTAACAGTGCACTGTTGGAAATTTGTGGACCTGAATTTCTCCTGAAGCAAGCTGCTTGTAACACAGCAGCTCTCCATCTCAGGGTTTTATTTCCACTTCTAGTCTGGCCGGAGAACGAGGAGGCGCTGGAAGGAAAGCCAATGGAGGAGGCGAACCCTACGTCAGCATTTGAGAAAGATCCCTTCGAGCTCACGGCCGAAGATGTCTACGACATGTCCTACATCATCGGCCGTGACTTGTTCAAACTCAGCAGCTCAGAGGACAGCCACACGGTGGCCGAGCTGCAGTATAAGATCATCAGGGTCCTGGAGATATTCGAGTCCTTGGTGGACAAGCAGAACCTCAGCATGGAAACGCTGAAGATCGAACGGGACAACCTGAGGACAGAAACAGAGAGACTTCAGAGGGAGCTGCAGGAGGCCAGGGGCGACTCGCGGGAGCAGCAGGCGGTGGGGCCGGACAAAATGGTGGTCGACATTAACGACCCAGAGCGACCACGTTTCACGCTCCAGGAGCTGAAGGAGGTGTTGCAAGAACGCAACAAACTCAAGGCCCAGTTGCTGGTGGCACAGGAAGAGCTGGAGTGTTACAAAAGTGGGTTGATGTCCACAAAAGGACCCCTGAACCTGGAGAAGGCGGCGTCAAGCGCAAACCATGAGCGGCAACAGGCCACGGCTAAAAAACTGTTTTCTCTCAAGCTCAGGAAAAATCCTTGAGCTCCTGGGAAAGACAGATCTTCAAAAAAAGGTTTTGAGAGCATTTACTCACCTTTGGTCAAAACGGAATGAAAGTGACTCTGGAATAATTGTATAGCATGTTGTCCGCGGGAATTTTTCAGCCACTATTTTTCTACATAAGCCAAAAAAGAATTGATATTTTTTGCTAGCATGTAAAGTAACGAGCTGTGTTTGGTTTTTTTTGAGCAGGAATAATAATAGGCTGGGTAAGATTTGGAGAACCGATGCAGTCTCGTTGGGCCAAATGGCCTCCTTCTGCGCCGTAGGGATTCTACAATTCAGCGGAGGAGTTTTCCAGTCCCACCCGCCGTGGGGATTATAACAGGAGGGCGGGGATTAGATCACACCAAGGTTCATTGACCTCGGATGTTCCGGTTTCCTCCCACGTTCTGAAAGACATGCTGGTTAGGTGCTAAATTCTCCCTTTGTGTAACAGGCACCAGAGTATGGCAACTAGGGGATTTTTCACAGTAACTTCATTGCAGTGTTAATGTAAGCCTAATCGTGACACTTTATAAACAAACTTTACTTGACTGCGGGGCAGGGTTTTCCGGTTTTGGGGCGAGCGCGGTCAGAAAATCCCACCCTATGACTGGAAAAAGAAACTAGATTTCATTCCTAAGTAGCCGTCTTTATTAATGAATGGGGTTGTTGGGGGGGGTGGTTAGCATCGATGTTAATGTTACTGGACTACTAATTCAGAGACTTGAGGTCAAGACCTATCACAAAAGTTGGGAAATGTAATAAATCCAGTACAAAAAACAAGTATCAGTAATGGCGCTCAGGGCACTGATGGATGGTCAGAAAGACCTATCTGGCTCCTCTAAGGAGGGAAATCTGTTGTTCTTAAACCTGCTCTGGCCAATATGCAACTCCAGACTCACAGCAATGCTTGCTTGTTTCTTACTTTATCGAAGCATGGTGTGGGCTTCCATGATGTGGAGATGCCGGCGTTGGACTGGGGTGAGCACAATAAGAAGTCTCAATACACCAGGTTAAAGTCCAACAGGTTTATTTGGTAGCACAAGCTTTCGGAGCACTGCTCCCTCATCAAGTGAGTGGGAGTTCTGTTCACAAACAGGGCATATATAGACACAAACTCAATTTACAAAGTAATGGTTGGAATGCAAGTCTTTACAGGTAACCAAGTCTCTTTAACCTGTGCTTAACCCCCTCTCCACTCAGACTGTCTGCATCTTTAAGACTTGATTACATTCCAACCATTATTTTGAAAATTGAGTTTGTGTCTTTATATGCCTTGTTGGTGAACAGGACTCCCACTCATCTGATGAAGGAGCAGCGCTCCAAAAGCTTGTGGCTTGTGCTACCAAATAAACCTGTTGGACTTTAACCTGGTGTTGTGAGGCTTCTTGATGTGCGCTTCGCCAACTGGTCCCAGCATTTATTGCCCATCCCAAATTGCCCCCTTGAGAAGGCGGTGGGGTGAGCTGCCTTCTTGAACCCGTTGCAGACCCAGTGTGGTATAGGTACAACCACAGTGCTGTTAGGGAGGGAGTTCCAGCACTTTGACCACAACGGTAGGGAAGGAACGGCTGATACGTCCCCAAGTCAGGGTGGCCAGTGGCTCAGAGGGAGAGCTTACAGCTGGTGGTGTTCCCCATGTGTCTGCTGCCCTCCCCGCCTTGTCCTCCTGGGTGGTGGAGGTCACATGTTTGGAAGGTGCAGTTGAAGTTAAAGGTTGATTCCTCGCTGCCCTATGAGGAACAGATGAGGATTCTGGGTCTGTACTCATTGGAGTTTAGAAGGATGAGGAAGCATCTTATTGAAACTTATATGATAGAGTGCACTGTAGGATTCTATTATTCTATTCTCCACACAAGTTTGCATTAAAAAAAATTCACAATATCCCAGGGAAGGGGAATTCCCTGGCACGGTGGCACAGCAGATTAGCACTGCTGCCTCACAGCACCAGGGACTTGGGTTCAATCCCCGGCTTGGGTCACTATCTGTGTGGAGTCTGCACGTTCTTCTCCATGTGTGCGTGGGTTTCCTCCGAGTGCTCCGGTTTCCTCCCAGTGTGTGGGTTAGTTGCATTGGCCATGATAAATTGCCCCTTCATGTCCAAAGATGTGCAGGTTAGGTGGACTGGCCATGCTAAATTGCCACTTAGTGTCCAAATATGTGACAGGTTAGAGGGATTAGCGGGGTAACGAAGCAGGGATAGGGCCCTGGATGGGACTGTTGTTGGTACAACTTGATGGGCTGAATGGCCTGCTTCTGCACTGTAGGGAACCTATGTTTATGTTAAGAAAGTAGGGCTTAAAATTAACCAATCTCTCAGAATGGTACGATCAGACTTAGCTGGGTTTATTACAAGTAGCAGTCTGAGACAGCTCCCTGCCCTTATGGGGAGAAGCAGGCTACCAGTGAATGTGCAACGTAAGTCTGAAAGCTCAAACCACCCCAAGAGTTTTCAAACATTATTGTAATGCCAACGGCAGTTGTACTGTCGCTGGTGTGAAGCCAGGAGTTAAAGGATTGGCCAAAGTGATTTACAATGAAGTACTTTTTGAAGGCTCAATGGGATGGTCAGTTCACACACAACAAATTTACCAACAAAACAGCCACGTGATAATGATCCGGATAACTGGCTCATGGAATGTTGGTCAGGGAATAAGTGTTCATAGAATCCCTACAGTGGGGAGCGGCACGGTGGCACAGTGGGTTAGCACTGCTGCCTCACAGCACCAGGGACCCAGAACCTACACATCTTTGGATACAGATGGTGAAGGAGTGGTGCTCCGAAAGCTCATGCTACCAAATAAACCTGTTGGATTTTAACCTGGTGTTTTGAGACTTCTTACTGTGCCCTCCCCAGTTTAACGCTGGCATCTCCACATCATGGCTATCATCTTTGGACACTAAGGGGCAATTTAGCATGGCCAATCCACCTAACCAACGCATCTTTGGATACTAAGAGGAAATTTAGCACAGCCAATCCAACTAACCAGCAGATCTTTCGGACTGTGGGAGGAATCCAGGGCACCCGAAGGAAACCCACACAGACACGGGAAGAATGTGCAAACTACACACAGACAGTGACCTGAGCCAGGAATCAAACCCGGGTCCCTGGCGCTGTGTGGCAGCAGTTCTAACCACTGTGCCACCCTTTGTAGTTTGTTATTAATCGAGGAATAAAGATCGGACTGGACACCGGAGGAATCCTCCCCAACCAATGTTCTCCTCTGAAATTGCGCCACAGGACCTTTCACAGCCTCACTGGGTCGAGGCTGCCACCAACTGAGCCTTGGTTGAAACAGTAAATGAGGGCAAGAGGGAAAATCATTTCCTGGGAATGGGCCGACGTACAGCTGCTTGGGGTGACTCCGCGTCACGATGAGAAACTGGAACAACTCCAAATCAATATCAGCCATGAGGTGTGACTAACCTATGGCACTGAATGTGTGTCAGGCTCTGATATTTCATTTTCCAATGGCATCTAATGTCTCCTTTCATCACATTCCCGCCTGTGGTGGAAAATACAACCTTTACAAAGTGCCTCAGGCTAATGGGTGGATGATGTAAAGCACACTACGTTGTGTGTACTGAGGGGCCAGGTTGTTTTCTGATGAATATATGAATTTTATCAGTTACTGGGTTTGGCAGCTTTCAAGCTCTTGTAAGTATATCGGTGTAAAATATTTATACTACCCTTGGCAGAGATTATTAAATACATTTGTTATTCAGTCGTCCCCAGTTGAGCCGATAACATGTATTTGAGGGAATCAGGACCCATTTACAACTGAGCTGTCAGATCTAAGTAAGTTGATGTTTTGCAAGCATTTAATCATATTTACGCACATTTCTTCCCCAAACGCATGCATTTTGTAACAATTTATTCCTTGACTAACATCAAAGTACAAAGGGAGGCACAGTGAGTTAGCACTGCTGCCTCACAGCACGGTGGCATAGTGGTGAGCACTGCTGCCTCACAGTGCCAGGGACCTGGGTTTAATTCCCAGCTTAGGTCACTGTCTGTGTGGAGTCTGCACATTTCCCCCCCGTGGGCCCGTGCCTGTGTGTGCTTCCTCCAGGGACTCCAGTTTCCTCCCACAGTCCAAAAGACGTGCAGGTTAGGGTGGATTGGCCACAGTAAATTCTCCTTCAGTGCACCCGAACAGGCGTCAGAGTGTGGCGACTAGAGGAATTTCACAATAACTTCACTGTAGTGTTAATGTAAGCCTACTTGTGACTAATAAATAAACTTTAAACTTTACTTAGATGGGCTCTGAATTGCGAAACCTACTGATAACAATTAAACTTTTATTACAATCATGGAGCAACACAACACGGAAACAAGCCCTTTGGCCCAACCGATCCACGCCGCCCCTCTCACCTAGTCCCAATTGCCCACGTTGAGCCCATATCCCTCAAATCCTTTCCCATCCATGTCCTTATCTAAATGCTTTTTAAATGTTGCTATCACACCTGCCTGAACCACTTTCCCTGGCAGCTCATTCCATAGACACACCACCCTCTGCATAAAGAAGTTGCCCTCTGGTCCCTTTTTAAATCTTTCCCCCTCTCACCTTAAACCTATGCTCTCCAGTTTTCAATTCCCCTTCCCTGGGAAAAAACATAAGAACTCAGAGCAAGAGTCGGCCATCTGTCCCTTGAGCCTGCTCCGCCATTCAATAAGATCATGGCTGATCTTATTGTGGACTCAGCTCCACTTACCCGCCCGCTCACCATAACCCTTAATTCCGTTACTGTTCAAAAATCTATCTATCCTTGCCTTAAAAACATTCAATGAGGTAGCCTCAACTGCTTCACTGAGCAGAGAATTCCACAGATTCACAACTCAGTCCTAAATCTGATCCACCTTATTTTGAAGCTATGCCCCTAGTTCTAGTTTCACCCACCAGTGGAAACAATCTCCCTGCTTCCATCTTATCTATTTCCTTTATAATCGTATATGTTTCTGTAAGATCCACCCCCCCCCCCCTTCTCATTCTTCTAAGACTTGTGGGCGGTCATCGTATCTGTGCCCCTCAAGATTTTCGACATTTTTTTATTCATTTGTTGGACAAGGGCATTTACTGTCCATCCCTAGTTGCCCCTTGAGAGGGTGGTGGTGAGCTGCCTTCTTGAATCGCTGCAGTCCACGTGCTGTGTGTTGACCCACAATACTGTTGGGGAGGAATTCCAGGATCTTGACCCAGCAACTGCGAAGGAACAGCCGATATATTTCCAAGTCAGGATGGCAAGTGGCTTGGAAGGGAACTTGTAGGTGTTCCCCATGTATCTGCTGCCCCTTGTCCTTCAAGTTGGAAGTGGTCATGGGGTTTGGAAGGTGCTAAGGGTCTTTGGTGAATTGCTGCAGTGCATCTTGTAGATAGTACACACTGCTGCTACTGAGCGTCAGAGGTGGAGGGAGTGAATGTCTGTGGTTGGGGTGTCAATCGAGCGGGGCTGCTTTGTCCTGGATGGTGTTGAGCTTCTTGAGTGTTGTTGGAGCTGCACCCATCCAGGCAAGTGGGGAGTATTCCATCACACTCCTTCCTCACTTGTGCCTTGTAGATGGTGGACTGGCTTTGGGGAGAGTCAGAAGGTGAGTTACTTCTGTCCAACTTTCTTGCATCTCTCGCGAGGATGCAGCAGGGCACTGGGAAATGGCTCTGGTACCTGGAAGAAAGGGCCACTCTTCTTCTGTGCATGGTGGGAGTGGTGCGTGGAATTTATCATCAGAGCCAGGTCAAACTCCTCTGCAGACCAGACCTCCACACACTGCAGACTTCCAACAGGGTCCACCAGCGGATAACTGAGATTGGAATCCTTGGTTGATTGCTCCCTCGGTACCCAACAGCCCTGTCATGACCTGCCCCCAAACCACCCCTCACACCATCCAATACCACTGCAATCACTGCCCCACATCTCCCTTCTGTGACTGGATTTGTTTCCAGACTGTCACCTCTCTTCAGTTCTTCCAAAAAGGTCATCGATGGAAAGGTTAACTGCGTCTCTCTCGCCACCAAACCTGTTGAGCATTTCCTGTATTTTCCCTTCTAATTTGATTTTTGTTTTAATATTCATTCATGGGACATGGGTGTCACTGGCTGGGCCAGCATTTATTGCCCATCCCTAGTTGCCTTTGGAGGGCAGTTGAATCAACCACATTGCTGCGACTCTGGAGTCATGTGTAGGCCAGACCGGGGCAAGGACGGCAGATTTCCTTCCCTCAAGGACATTAGTGAACCAGATGGATTTTTCTGACAATCCACAATGGTTTTATGGTCATCAGTAGATTCTTAATTCCAGATTTCTGTTTACTGAATTCAAAAACCTTTTTACCCAGAGGATGGTGAGGGTCTGGAATGCGCTGCCTGGGAGAGGCGGTGGAGGTGGGTTGCCTCACAAAGTTTTTGGATGAGTACTTGGCATGTCAGTCAAGGTTATGGGCCTAGTGTTGGCAAGTCAGATTGGGTGGGCAGGTCTGGACCTTTCATGTGCCAGTACAGACTTGATGGGCCAAAGGGCATCTTCTGCACTGAAGTGTTCTTTGATATTGTGAAATTCCACCATCTGCCGTGGCAGGATTCGAACCTGCAGAACATTAGCTGAGTTTTTGCATAAACAGCCCAGTGATGATACCACAGGCCATCACCTCCACATTGATTCCTGTTTCAGGGACACCGATGGGAACTGTAAGTGGGGTTGTGTAGAATATATGGCACTGAGACAGGCTATGTGGCCCAACCAGTCCTTGCTGGTATTTAGGCTCCACCATCCCAGCCTCCTTGCTGATATCTATATGTCAGTATATGATGGATAAATAATACAGCAGCTTGTCTCTTAACTGGACTTAAGAACAATACCTGGACTTCAGGGGTCAAGTTGTGAGAGATATGGCAAACAGGACCTTTATGCTCTCAAATTCAGGAGACTGAGGGGTGATCTGATAGGAGTCTACAAAATATTTATAGGGAAGGACAGGGTGGATCAGGATAAACTGGTTGAAGGTTCTAGAACCAGGGACCATAATCTGAAAATTAGGGCCAAACCATTCAGGAAAGGTGTTAGAAAACTGTTCCACACACAGAGAGCGGGGAGGTTTGGAATTCTCTTCCTCAAACCACAGTGGGTGCTGTTTTGATTTGATTTATTATTGTCACATGTATTAACATACAGTGAAAAGTACTGTTTCTTGCACGCTACACAGACAAAGCATACCATTCATAGAAAAGGAAAGGAAAGAGTGCAGAATGTTGTGCTTTAGAGTCACAGCTAGGGTGTAGAGAAAGGTCAACTTAATGCAAGGTAGGTCCATTCAAATGTCTGACAGCAGCAGGGTTGGTGTGTGACCTTAGTTTTTTTATCTTTTTTGCGAAGGAAGAAGGTGGAAGAGAGAATGTTCAGGGTGCGTGGGGTCCTTGATTATGCTGGCTGCTTTTCCCGAGGCAGCGAGGAGTGTAGACAGAGTCAATGGATCAGAGGCTGGTTCAATTGTTAGGTTTCCGTCTGAAATAGACACACTTTGATTGGGCAGAGGGTATAAGGAATATGGGACTCAGGTAGGTACAGTGGAGTTAGATTAGCCATCATCTTACCGAATGGCAGAGTGGGCACGAAGGGCTGAATGGCCTACTCCCTACTCCTGTTCCTATTCTACATCCAATGCGGCAGGGATACACATTCCATACAATTTCCCCACTGTAACTGTTCCAGTCCATTTATACTGCTTTGGAGGTTCAGCCAGCAGCCATTAACCTGTCTTTAATAAGGCAATTAACTTAACAATGCAATCAGCCAAGCCTGCTCTTGGTGAAAGGTTAGAAATCAAACCAATGACAGGAGTAGAAGTCCCCATGAAAGGGAAGTATTGATGGCTGCAAACAAAATGGAGCTTGCAAAAATAAGAGAGGCCTGCACTTGTTGATACATTGACATCTCTGATCCCTCCTCATTTAAATCTGTCATTATAATCCTCTATTTTCTTCATAATTATCATAGAAACTCTACAGTGCAGACACACAGATAGAGCTACTGCTTGGCAAAGATTGAAAAGAGCAACTGACCACTTGTTTTTCTCTGTAAAAACGTAAGAACTAGGAGCAGGAGTGGACCATCTGGCCCCTTGAGCCTGCTCCGCCATTCAATAAGATCATGGCTGATCTTTTCGTGGACTCAGCTCCACTTACCTGCCCAGTCAGCATAACCCTTAATTCCTTTACTGTTCAAAAATCTATCTTTCCTTGCCTTAAAAACATTCAATGAGGTGGCCAAGTTCTGCACAGTCACATGATTTTTCCTGTCAATCAACCTAATCAAACCCTACCATGAAGACCCCAGGGGGAAATACTAGAACAATGCTGCATTAATTCAGATTAAAACAAACACGCCAACCATTCGGATCAATTATGCCTCTGCATGCTCAGCATCTGAGCTGCCGGTTATAGACAAAGTGGCACCTTCACAAAAAAAATGACAAAAATACATTTCTTAAAGGCAGTGTTTAAGATTAAAAATTGGCAAGTCATGTTGCAACATTTATACAACCTTAGTTAGGCAGCACTTGGAATATAGTGTTCAATTCTGGTTGCCACACTACCAGAAGAATGTGGAGGCTTTGGAGTGGGTACAGAAAAGATTTACCAGGATGTTGCCCTGGCATAGAAGGCATTAGCTATGAAGAGAAGTTGGAGAAACTTGGTTTGTTCTCACTGGAATGGTGTGTGTTGAGGGGCAACCTGATATAAGTCTACAAGATTATGAGAGGCATGGACAGAATGGATAGTCAGAAGCTTTTCCCCAGGGTGGAAGAGTCAATTACTAAGGGACATAGGTTCAAGGTGCAAGGGGCAAGGTTTACGAGAGATGTACAAGGCAAGTTTTTTTTTTTACACAGAGGGTGGTGGGTGCCTGGAAGTTGCTTCTAGGGGAGGTAATGAAGCAGATACGACAGTGACTTTTAAGGGGGCATCTGGACAAATACATGAATAGGATGGGAATGGAGGGATCTGGTACCCAGAAGGATAAAGGGTTTTAGTTCAGTCGGGCAGCATGGTCAGTGCAGACTTGAAGGGCCAAAGGGCCTGTTCCTGTGCTGGAATTCTCTTTGTTCTTTGTACAGTATCATCACGGTACATCCACACATTCTTGGTACTGTCCTTGTAGAAAGGAATTCTGTGGAAATTGTTACTGTAGAGGGCTGTAACACTGGGTTATTAAGTATGTTCAAGGCTGAGATAGATTTTTAATCAGTAAGGGAATGAAGGATTCTGGGGGATAAGACAGGACAGTTGAGTTGAGGATTATTATATCTGATCAGTCATGATCTCATTGAAAGGCAGAGCAGACATGATGGGCTGAATCTGCTCATATTCTGCTCCAATGTCTTTTAGAAACAAAAACTAGAAGCAGGAGGAGGCCATTTGGCCCTTCAAGCCTGCTCTGCCATTCATTTTGATTTATTATCATCACATGTATTAGTTAGCATACAGTGAAAAGTATTGTTTCTTGCATGCTATACAGACAAAGCATACCATTCATAGAGGAGGGAAGAGGAGAGTGCAGAATGCAGTGTTACCATCATAGCTGGGATGTAGAGAAAGATCAACTTATTGCGAGGTAGGTCCATTCAAAAGTCTGACGGCAGCAGGGAAGAAGAGTTCTTAGAACAAAGAACAATACAGCACAGGAAACAGGCCCTTCGGCCCTCCAAGCCTGCACCGTTCATTGGTCCAACCGAGTCAGTTAGTACATAATCTCAGACTTTTGTACCTTTTTCCCAACGGAAGAAGGTGAAAGAGAATTTTCAGGGTGCATGGGGTCCTTCATTATACTGGCTGCTTTGCCGAGGCAGCAGGGAGTGTAGACAGAGTCAATGGATGGGAGAATGGTTTGAGTGATGGAACTGGGCTGTGTAGTTTCTTGCAGTCTTGGACAGAGCAGGAGCCATACCAAGCTGTGAGACAACCAGATGACCATGTCTGATCATCAAATTCAATATCCTGACCCCCTCCCCTACCCCAGAGATTATCGTCTTAATCTTTAGTTAAACTGTACCACCACTCCACCACCCAACAGACCCTCAGCTGCCTTCACCTCTTCACCTGGCTGAAAGGGGATACGAGGAACATTTCACTCTTTGGAGTAATGATGGACCTTCTTCTTCCGGTTTGTTCTTTTTAAGTATAGCTAGTCTGACAACATCAGGTTAAAGTTTATTTGGAACCACGAGCTTTTGGAACGCTGCTACTTCATCAGATGAGTGGAGAGTTGGGTTTCACAAACACAGCATATATAGACACAGACACAATTGCAAGATAATGTTTGGAATGTGAGACTTTACAGGTACTGACAGTGCAAGTGGAGAGAGGATTAATCACAGGTTAAAGAAGTGTGAATTGTCTCCAGCCAGGACAGTTAATAGGATTTTGCAAGCCCAGGCCACATGATGGGGGTTACAGATAGTGTGACACAAACCCAAGATCCCAGTTGAAGCCGCCCTCATGCATGCAGAACCTGGCTATCAGTTTCTGTTCGGCAATTCTGCGTCGTCGTGGAATTGCAAGAAGCAGGACCGCCAAGCAGAAACTAATAGCCAAGTTCCACACGCATGAGGGAGGCCTCAACCGGGATCTTGGGTTTGTGTCACACTATCTGTAACCCCCACCATTTGGCCTGGGCCTGTAAAATCTCACTAACTGTCCTGGCTTGAGACAATTCATACTTCTTTAACCTGTGCTTAACCCTCTCTCCACTCACATTGTCTGTACCTGTAAAGACTTGATTACCTTTAAAGACTCGCATTCCAACCATTATCTTGCAATTGTGCCTGTGTCTATATATGCCGTGTTTGTGAACCCAAGTCTCCATTCACCTGATGAAGGAGCAGCGCTCTGAAAGTTTGTGATTCCAAATAAACCTGTTGGATTTATTCTGGTGTGCCGAGACTTCTTACTGTGCCTACCCCAGTCCAATTCCAGCATCTCCACATCAAGGTTAAAGTCCAACAGGTTTATTTGGAATCACGAGCTTTTGGAGCGCTGCTCCTTCGTCAGGTGAGTGGAGAGGTATGTTTCACAAATGTAGCATATACACAGACACAATGGCAAGATAATGGTTGGAATGTACCTGCACCTGTAAAGACTTGATTATCTGTAAAGACTCGCATTCCAACCATTATTTTGCAATTGTGTCTGTGTCTATATATGCCTTGTTTGTGAAACCGACCTCTCCACTCACTTGATGAAGGAGCAGTGCTCCGAAAGCTTATGCTTCCAAATAAACCTGTTGGACTTTAACCTGGTGTTGTGAGACCTTTTATTGTGTCCACCCCAGTCCAACGCCGCCATCTCCGCACCATAAGCCTAACAACACACAGCTCACCTTCAGCCAAGTCTTTCCACGTTTGGATCTCATCGAGGGTGACGAACCTTTCAGCTTTGTAGTAGCTGCGTCTTTCTGCACGATCAATTGTCTCCAAGTGCTCTTCAAGGGGAAAAAAAAATCAAACAAAAGGGACTCTGTATTTGTGGCTTGGATTTTCCCACTCTCCCCAAACATAGACATCTCATTGCAAGTCTTCCCCATCTCTACGGTACTGCTTTCTGCACAGGCATGTTAGCTCAACAACAGCATACTTACTTCCCGAAAGGACATGTGTGAACTAGATTTAAAAAATTTCAAGTTTATTTATTAGTCACAAGTAAGGCTTATATTCACACCACAATGCAGTTACTGTGACTATCCTGTAGTCGCCACACTCCGGTGCCTGTTCAGGTCAATGCACCCTAACCAGCATGTCTTTCAGACTGTGGGAGGAAACCAGAGCATGCGGAGGAAACCCACACAGACATGGGGAGAATGCGCAAACTCCATGCAGACAGTGACCCAAGCCAGGAATCAAATGTGGATCCCAGGCGCTGAGAGGCAGCAGTGCTAATCCGCTGTGCCGCCGTGATAGTTCTGGTCGATACCTTATGGTCTGTAAGCGGATACATTGAAGCCTCACTATGCAGGTCATTCAGAGAGCCTAACTATACAGAAACAGCAGGATGATGCAATTGTTTATTTATTATTGTTATAAGTGGGCTTACATTAACACTGCAATGGAGTTACTGTGAAAATTCCCTAGTTGCCACACTCCGGTGCCTGTTCGGGTAACACTGAGGGAGAATTTAGCATCTAACCAGCACATCTTTCAGACTGTGAAGGAAACCGGAGCACCCGGAGGAAACCCATGCAGACACAGGGAGAATGTGCAAACTCCACACAGACAGTGATCCAAGCTGGGAATCGAACCTGTGTCCCTGGCGCTGTGAGGCAGCAGTGCTACCGCTGTGCTCACCATCAACGATACTGGCTTTTAATTGAAGAATTTATTCCAGAACTAAATCATTCAATTTAAAGATTCACACAACTCCCCTCTCCAAGCTGCCGTGTTGGAGTTGAACTCACAGATCATTAATCCAGGAGAAAATGACTTATGATACTCCTGAATGCTGAGGCAGAGTCACACATATCAAGAACATCATAATTTTGTGTAATCCTGCTCTCATCCCATGCAGACAGACACATTCTGCAGAGACAGTGGCATAGCGGCATTGTCACTGGTCTGGTAACCCACAGGCAGAAGGTATTGCTCCGGGGATCTGGGTACGAATCCCGACACAGCAGATGGTGATTTTGAACCAAGTCAGGAATTAAGAGTCTACTGATGACCATGAAACCATTATTGACTGTTGGAAGAACGCATCTGTTTCATTAGTCCCCTTTAGAGAAAGGAAATCTGCTGCCCTCACCTGGGGCAACACAGTGGTTAGCACTGCTGCCTCAGAGAGCCAGGGACCCGGGTTCGATTCCCAGTTTGGGTCACTGTCTGTGCGGAGTCTGCACCTTCTGCCCATGTCTGCATGGGTTTCCTCCAGGTGCTTCGGTTTCCTCCCACACTCCAAAGATGTGTGGGTTAGGTGGATTGACCATATTAAATTGTCCCTTAGTGTCCAAAGATGTGTGGGTTAGGTGGATTGACCATGCTAAATTGTGCTTAGTGTCCAAAGATGTGCAGGTGAGGTGGATCGGCTATGCTAAACTGCCCCTTAGTGTCCAAAGATGCACAGTTTAGGTTGATTGGCCATGCTAAATTGTCCCTTAGTGCCCAAAGATGTGCGATTAGGCAGCTTGGCCATGCTAAATTGCCCCTTAGTGTCCCAGGATGGGACAGGTTAGAGGGATTAGCGGGGTAAATATGTGGAGTTACAGGGATAGGGCCCTGGGTGGGAGTGTGGTCATTGCAGAGTCAATGGGCCGAATGGCCTCTTTCTGCACTGCAGCATTCTAGGGTGATGCTACGTGACTCCAGCGTCACAGCAGTGTGGCTGACTCTCAAATACTCTCTGAAATGGAGGGCAGGTAAGGAAGAGCAATCAATGCTGGCCCAGCCAGTGACGCCCACATCCCTGAATGAAAATCAGCCCAACGACCCCCATACACTCCAAGTCAGAGCACCCTAATCGTTTGCAAACCCACCTTCCCCACAAACGTAAGAGTTAATTTTAAGTTCAAATAGGGACCAGGCAAATGGCATATAACACAATAATGAGTCTGATACTGTAATAATTTCATTGAAATATTCACTTGATAGTCTCTTCCAAATGCCTGTGAGTCAGAGAATGCCAACAGTGCAGAAGGAGGCCATTTGGTCCATCGAGTCTGCACCAACAACAATCCCACCCAGGCTCTATCCTTGTGACCCCATATAAACCCCCTGACAAGAAGGGGAAATCCCATCCAGACCTTTTCCCTGTAACCCCAAGTATTTACCCCACTAATCCCCCTAACCTACATGTCCTGAGCCACTAAGCGGCAATTTAACACAGCCAAATCCACCTAACCTGCACACCTTTGGACACTAAAGGGCAATTCAGTATGGCCAATCCACCTAACCTGCACATCATCATCGGGCAGCACGGTGGTTAGAACTGCTGCTTCACAGCTCGAGGGACCTGGGTTCGATTCTCGGCTTGGGTCATTGTCTGTGTGGAGCTTGCACATTCTCCTCGTGTCTGCGTGGGTTTCCTCCAGATGCTCTGGTTTCCTCCCGATGCTCCGGTTTCCTCCCACAGTCCAAATACGTGCAGGTTAGGTTGATTGACCGTGCTAAAATTGCCCTTAGTGTCCTGAGATGCTTAGGTTAGAGGGATTGGTGGGTAAATATGTAGGGATATGGGGATAGGGCCTGGGTGGGATTGTAGTCAGTTCAGACTCAATGGGCCGAATGGCCTTTTCCTGTACTGTTGGGATTCTATGATCGTAAGGCGGCATGGCGTTACAGTAGTCAGCACTGCTGTCTCACAGTGCCAGAGACCCAGGTTCGATTCCCAGCACGGGTCACTGTCTGTGTGGAATCTGTACGTTCTTCCACCTGTGTCTGCGTGGGCTTCCTCTGGGTGCTCCACTTTCCCCCCACACTCCAAAGATGTGCTGGTTAGGGTGCATTGGCCATGTTAAATTCTCCCTCAGTGTACCCAAACAGTTGCCTGAGTGTGGCAATTAGGGGATTTCCAAAGTAACTTCATTGCAGTGTTGAGTAAGCCTACTTGTGACTAATAAATATACTTTAAACTTTATCATTTGATGTTAAGGAGAAATTTAGCATGGCCAATCCATCTAACCTGCCCGCCTTTGGAAATTAAGGGGCAATTTAGAATGACCAATCCACCTAACCTGCACATCTTTGGATACTAAGGGCAATTTAGCATGGCCAATCCACCTAACCTGCACATCTCTGGGCACTGAGGGGCAAATTAGCATGACTAATCCTCTTACATTGCAATCTTTGGACACTAAGGGGCAATTTATCATGACCAAGCCACCTAACCTACACATCTTTGGATACTAAGGGTTAATTTAGTATGGCCAATCTAACTAACCTACACATCCTCCGGAGTGCGGGAGGAAACCAGAGCACCTGGAGGAAACCCACACAGACACAGAAGAACATGCAGACTCCACACAGACAGTCACTCAAGGCCAAAACCAAATCCAGGTCCTTGGAGCTGTGAGGCAACAGTGTTAATCACCATGCTGCCCTGGAATACTGTGTATAGTCTGGTCTCCATAGTTGAAAAATATAATTGAGTCAAAAGCAGTTCAGAGAAGGTTCACTCAACTCGTTCCTGAAATGTTGAACTTATCTTACCCTCTGTACCCCTGCCTGTACCCTTCAGAGTTTAGATGAATGAGAAGTGATCTTACTGAAACAGAGAAGGTGCAGAGAGGACTTGACATGGTGGAGACCAGGAGATAGTTCCCTATGTGGGGGAGTTTAGGACTGGGGACACAATACAAATATGAGAGAAATGAAGAGGATTTAGGAGCGAGGGTGATTCATGAACGAGATAAGATTTCTTCTTCGAGGGTAGTTAGTATGTGAGACTTTCTTCCCCAAAAGCGACAGAGGCTGGGTCATTGTATTTATTCAAAGCAGGGTTATGGCTTGCCAATATAAGGTGGGGGGGTCAAGGATGATGAGATGATAGACAGGAAAGTGGAATCAAGACCACAACGAGATCAGCCATGATTTTATTGAATGGCAGTGCAAGGGCTGGGACGATCTACGTCTGCTCCCACGTTCCTGAGTGAAGGAGTTCCAGTCAGGTTCTGATGTTTTATTGTGGAGTAGTAAATAGTAGAATCCTACAATGCAGAAGGAGGCCATTCAGCCCATCGAGTCTGCACCAACCACAACCCTCCCCATAACCCCATGCTAGTCACCCTGACAGTAAAGGGCAATTTATCATGGTCAATCCACCTAATCTGCACATCTTTGGACACTAAGAGGCAATTTAGCATGGCCAATCCACCTAACCTGCACACCTTTGGACACTAAGGGTCAATTTACCTATCCCGCACATCTTTGGAGTGTGGGAGGAAACCCATGCAGACATGGGGAGAACATGCAGATTCCGCTCAGGCAGTGACCCAAGCTGAGAATTGAACCCAGGTTCCTGGTGCTGCGAGGCAGCAGTGCTAACCCACTGTGCCACTGTTTAGATGATGAATACAAGTTTATGATGAGAGACTCAGAGATTCATTCCACAGAGCTTCAGCATGAGGCCAGATGGTGGTTGAATTTATTGTGAAACCAAATGGCAAATCATAACCCAATAATTGTGACCTTTTGCAGATCACTAATTTCCGATGCCCTACCACAACATTCAGGTGTCAACTAAATGTTAATTTCTGAAATTCTCTCCCTGAGCCACTCTCTTCCTGGAAGACACTCCTGCCCCTTTGACCAAACATTTGGTCACCGATCAAATCTCTCTGCTTATGTACCTCAGTGCCAATTGTTGGAGGTTTTGAAGGGCAACTGCGAAGCTGCTTAAGAGAACTGGCTTGCAGGGTTGTAGTGGATGATAGGGGTATGGGGCTAACACCTCTTCCAAACACCACAACAGTTCAAATCATCTCCTTATGCGCTGCCTGTACTACTACCTCACAGCGCCAGGGATCCGGGTTCGATTCCCAACTTGAATAACTGTCTATGCGGAGGTTATACATTCTCCCCTTGGCTGCAAGGATTTCCTCCAACACTCCAAAGATGTGCAGGTTAGATGGATTGGCCATGTTAAATGTCCCTTAGTGTCCCGAGACCTGCAGGTTAGGTGGATTGGCCATGCTAAATTGTCCCTTAGTGTCCGAAGATGTGAGGTTAGATGGATTAGCCATGCTAAATTGCCCCTTAATGTCCAAAGATGTGTAGATTAGGTGGATTGGCTATGGTAACTTGTCCCTTAGTATCCAAAGATGTGCATGCAGGTTAGGTGGATTGGCCAGGCTAAATTGCCCCTTAGTGAATCTGAACAGGCAACGGCGTGTGGTGACCAGGGGATTTTCACAGAAACTTCATTGCAATGTTAATGTAAGCCATCTTGTGACATTAGTAAATAAACTTTAAGGCGGCATAAGTTCAGAGCTCAGACAAAATGTAAGTATGATTTTACCTTTGTAATGATCAGATATGTTTTTGTATTAATTTTCAGGTTATATATGAACAAAGTATAGATATGGGTTAAAAGCAATTATACTCTGAGTGCCCTCCCTCTGAAATTTGGCATTCCTGCATTTTTCCTCACCACTTCCAGACCAAAGTTTACCACAGCAGGAACTTTTACACCCCCCTCAGCAAGAGGCAAACAGCATTTTTGTGTCAATTCAAGTGGATTTGGTGTGTTTGGGCGAGGGAAATACTTACTTTTCGCCACTTTCCAGTCGGTGGTGGGGTAAGTGGGGTTAAACTCCTTGAAGCTCATGGCGGCCAGGGAGGTGGAGAGGCCAGCGGACAGCAGCCACCGCGCAGGCGCCGGGCCGGCACTGCCGAGCAGCAAGCGGTGCGCAGGCGCCCAGCCGGCGGTTAGCTGCCAGTCCGCAGGCGCTCTGACGGCGGGGCCGGATAGCAGCCAGCGCACAGGCGCCGGCCCGGCAGACTGTCGCCAGTGCGCAGGCGCCGAGCCGGCCGCCGGCGACCAAGGTGACCGTTGGTCTCGGAAGGTGCTGGAAGGCACGCCGCGTGCCCACACTAATGGCCGTCTGCCGCCGCCCCAACTCCCCCGGATCAGCCCGCCGACCACTTTCTCCATCGCTCGGCAAACCGAAACACTCGTGTCTGTCTTATGCAACCACAGCACAGGACGGTGCTGTCGAGCCCGTTGCAATGTTTTGATTTTTCTTTGGCCCGCTCGATGACGCACGGCACTCGGAGTAAGCACTTCCGGGGTACTAGCCCGCCTGCCCAAAGGCTGGACCAATCAGAGAGCGAGGGTTAGTGATCCCTGCGCGGAGACTGCTGGGAGTTGTAGTTTATTTCAGCCCTCAGCCCCCCCCCCCACCCCCCATTCAACCATAATGTCTATAGACAATATCATTGCATTAATCACAATATCATTAAACAATGTCACTGGATTAATCATAATATCATGAAACAATGTCACTAGATTAACCATAATATCATTTAAAAATGTCACTGGATTAACCATAATATCATTAAACAATTTTACTGGAATAACCATAATATCATTAAACAATGCCACTAGATTGTTTAATGATATTATCTTAATGTCACTGGATTAATCATAATATCATTAAACAATACCACTGGATTAATCACAATATCGTTCAACAATGTAGTTGCATTAATCATAATATTAGACAATGTCACTGGATTAAGCGTAATATCATTAAACAATTTCACTGGATTAATCGAGATATTAAACAATGTCACTGGATTAGTTATAATATCATTATACAATGACACTGGATTAATCACAATATTATTAAACAATGCCACTGGCTTAATCATAGGTGTAGGAGCTGGTGAAGGTTGCAGAGATAGGGAAGGGGTGTCAGGGCCAAAGGAGATGAGAGAGATGGGAGAGGGTGTAGGGGCTGGAGGAGGTTACAGAGATAGGGAGGGGGTGTAGGGGGCTGGAGGGGGTTACAGAGATAGGGAGGGGGTGTAGGGGGCTGGAGGAGGTTACAGAGATAGGGAGGGGGTGTAGGGGGCTGGAGGAGGTTACAGAGATAGGGAGGGGGTGTAGGGGGCTGGAGGAGGTTACAGAGATAGGGAGGGGGTGTAGGGGACTGGAGGGGGTTACAGAGATAGGGAGGGGGTGTAGGGGCTGGAGGAGGTTACAGAGATAGGGAGGGGGTGTAGGGGGCTGGAGGAGGTTACAGAGATAGGGAGGGGGTGTAGGGGGCTGGAGGAGGTTACAGAGATAGGGAGGGGGTGTAGGGGGCTGGAGGAGGTTACAGAGATAGGGAGGGGGTGTAGGGGGCTGGAGGAGGTTACAGAGATAGGGAGGGGGTGTGGGGGCTGGAGGAAGTTACAGAGATAAGGAGGGGGCTGGAGGAAGTTACAGAGATAAGGAGGGGGCTGGAGGAGGTTACAGAGATAGAGAAGGGGTGTAGGGGCTGGAGGAGGTGACAGAGATAGGGAGGGGGTGTAGGGGCTGGAGGAGGTGACAGAGATAGGGAGGGGGTGTAGGGGCTGGAGGAGGCTATAGAGATAGGGAGGGCTGTGGGGGCTGGAGGAGGTGACAGATAGAGAGGGGGTGTAGGGGATGTAGGGGCTGGAGGAGGCTATAGAGATAGGGAGGGCTGTGGGGGCTGGAGGAGGTGACAGATAGAGAGGGGGTGTGGGGGCTGGAGGGGGTTACAGAGATAAGGAGGGGCTGTAGGGACTGGAGGTGGTTACAGAGGTAGGGAGGGGCTGTAGGGACTGGAGAAGGTTACAGAGATAGGGAGGGGTTGTGGGGTCTGGTCTGTGCCACCTTGGTTGTGTCTCTTAATTCTGTGTTCATTGTTCTATATATTAACAGTCACAGAAGAGGCCATTCAGCCCTAATGCCTGTTCCAGCCTCCACTGACCTTTCTCCCTGAACACTATAATTTCCACCACCTCGCCCCCAGCCCTTAAGTATTTATCATCCCCTTGTGAAGGTTATTATTGAATCTTTACCCACCCTGTAAAAAGTAACACATTTCAGACAATTACTTGCTGTGTAGAAAAATCAATTGCTTGTGCTTCCAAAAGAAATTGAGCTCTCAATAACAATTACACTAAAAGGCACCGCTGAAGGCTATTTGACTTGATATCTCTCTGGTTTAAATGATGCAGCTTAATTGTCTTGAAGATGTGAGTTTTCCCACAAAAAGATATTGTTCTGATTCCAGAAAGTTATATTTCTATTCAGCAGTTGGCTCCAGAATGGAACCCATGCACAATGGAACGTAACTTTTATTGTTTTGTTAGCAACATAGAATCATAGAATCCTACAGCACAGAAGGAGGCCATTCAGCCCATCTGGTCCATACTAATAACAACCCCACCCAGGCCCTATCTCCATAGCCCATGTATTTATCCTAGCTCATCCCCCTGACAATAGCATGGACAATCATAGAACCATAGAACACTACAGCACAGAAACAGGCCTTTTGCCCCTTCTTGGCTGTGCTGAAACATTTTGCTGCCTAGTCCCACTGATCTGCACCTGGACCATATCCCTCCACACCCCTCTCATCCATGAACACATCCAAGTTCTTCTTAAATGTTAAAAGCGAGCCTGCATTTACCACTTCATCTTGCAGCTCATTCCACACTCCCACCACTCTGTGTGAAGAAGTCCCCCGCTAATATTCCCTTTAAACTTTTCCCCCTCACCCTTAAACCATGTTCACTAGTTTTTTTTTCTCCCCTAGCCTCAGTGGGAAAAGCCTGCTTGCATTCACTCTATCTACACCCATCATAATTTTATACACCTCTATCAAATCTCCCCTCATCCTTCTGCGCTCCAGGGAATAAAGTCCTAACCTATTCAATCTCTCTCTGTAACTCAGCTTCTCAAGTCCCAGCAGCAGCCTTGCAAACCTACTCTGCACTCTTTCAATGTTTATTAATATCCTTCCTGTAATTAGGTGACCAAAACTGTGCACAACACTCTAAATTCAGCCTCACCAATGTCTTATACAACCTCACCATAACATTCCAACTCTTACACTAAAGGTCAATGTTCCAAAAGCACTCTTTACGACCCTATCTACCTGCGACACCACTTTTAGGGAATTATATATTCCCAGATCCCTCTGTTCTACTGCACTCCTCAGTGTCCTACCATTTTCCTTGAATGTTCTACCTTGGTTTGTCCTTCCAAAGTGCACTACCTCACACTTATCTGCATTAAACTCCATCTGCCATTTTTCAGCCCATTTTTCTAGCTGGTCCAAATCCCTCTGGAAGCGTTGGAAACCTTCTTCACTGTCCACAACACCTCCAATCTTTGTATCATCAGCAAATTTGCTGATCCATTTTACCACATTATCATCCAGATCATTGATATTGATGACAAACAACAATGGACCCAACACCAATCCCTGTGGCAAGCCACAAGCTTCCACTCCGAGAAGCAATTCTCCACTACCACTCGCTGACTTCTTCCATTCAGCCAATCCACCTAACCTGCACATCTTTGGACACTAAGGGGCAATTTAGCATGGCCAATCCACCTAACCTACATATCTTTGGACTGTGGGAGGAAACCAGAGCACCTGGAGGAAACCCACGCAGACACAGGGGGAGAATGTGCAAACCCAACTCGGGCAGTGACCCAAGCCAGGAATCAAACTTGGGTCCCTGGCACTGGACTGCCAATTAACATTTATCAAAAGAACAGAACATTTACTAGACATGAGAGGGATGGCACAGGACAATAAGTCTTGAACCTAAATACCTCTTCACAGATGTTTAAACTTTATTTATTTGCATCACCAGTAGGCTTACATTAGCACCACAATGAAGTTACCGTGAAAATCACCTAGTCACCACGTTCCGGTGCCTGTTCAGGTACACAAGGGAGAATTTAGCACCTAACTAGCACATCTTTTGGAATGTGGGAGGAAACTGAAGCATCTGGAGGAAAGCCACGCAGACATAGGGAGAACGTGCATACTCTGCACAGACAATGATCCAAGCTGGGAATTGAACCCAGGTCCCTGGTGCTATGAGATAGCAGTGCTAACCCATTCTGCCACAGTGCCACCCTTGTATTTGATTTGATTTGATTTATTATTGTCACATGTGCTGGGATACAGTATTGTTTCTTGTGCGATATGCAGATAAAGCATACCGTTCATAGAGAAGGAAAGGAGAGGGTGCAGAATGTAGTGTTACAGTCACAGCGAGGGTGTAGCGAAAGATCAACTTAATGCGAGGTAGGTCCATTCAAAAGTCTGACAGCAGCAGGGAAGAAGCTGTTCCTGAGTCGGTCGGTACAGGACCTCAGACTTTTGTATCTTTTTCCGCACAGAAGAAGGTGGAAGAGAGAATGTCCGGGGTGCGTGGCGTCCTTGATTATGCTGGCTGCTTTTCCCGAGGTAGTGGGAAGTGTGGACAGAGTCAATGGATGGGAGGCTGGTTTGCGTGATGGAAGAGGCTACATTCAAACCTTTTGCAGTTCCTTGCAGTCTTGGACAGTGCAGGAGCCCACACCAAGCTGAGATGCATCCGGAAAGGAAGCTTTCTGTGATGCATCTGTTTAAAAATTGGTGAGTCATTGCAGACATGCTGTATTTCCTTAACCCACTGAGAAAGTAGAGGTGTTGGTGCGCTTTCTTAAATATTGCAACAGCATGGAGGGACCAGGATAGATTGTTAGTGACCTGGAAACAGGTCAGAGGGTTGGCCATGTTAAATTGCCCCTCAGTGTCCAAAGATGTGCAGGTTAGGTGGATTGGCCATGCTAAATTGTCCCTTAGTGTCCAAAGATGTGCAGGTTAGGTGGATTGGCCATGCTAAATTGTCCCTTAGTGTCCAAAGATGTGCAGGTTAGGTGGATTGGCCATGCTAAATTGTCCCTTAGTGTATAAAGATGTGCGGGTTAGGTGGATTGGCCACGCTAAAGTGTCTGGGAGACTTGGAGGGTGAATATGTGGGGATGTGGGGATGTGGGGATAGGGCTTGGGTGGGATTGTGCAGACACGATGGGCCAAATAGCCTCTTTCTGCACTGTGGGAGAAATCCATAAAAAGGGTCCAAAGTTTTAATTTTATTTTTGCACGTGTTTTAGAATTCGCAAAGCTGCTCAACCAGCCAGGTATGCAATTGGAATTGCAATGGGATTTTGCAATTGATGGATCAGAGACTCTGACCGAAACCGCTTCTTCAGCACCAGCTCCAGAATGTTCCTCAATGACTATCAGTCGCGAGGGGGCTGCTGATTGACAGCCGCGAAAGCCAATGGACGGTCGCCGGAAGGAGTTTTCGGCCATTCAGCGGCCTAATTTGTCGCTGGGACGGGACATATCCTTCGCGCCCAGGCAGCCTCTGATTGACAAGGGGGCCGCCCCCCCGCCCCCGTGGGAGGGCGGGCCAGCCAGCAGTTGGCGCCCGCCCCCATAATTGACAAGCAGCACTACCAGTGGAAACCGGGCTCTCACCGAAGCGGCAGCCAATTGGGAGTGGAGCTGAGAGAGGTGGGCGGGGACGCTGGATCGTGATTGATTAGCAACATGACCAATCACCTCTACGACCGCTTCGTTTCCCCGCCCACTGGTGTGTATGAGGGCGTTCCCTATAATGATTGCTTAGACGATCAACCAATAGAGTCAGAGAGCAGTTGACTGGATGACCAATCAGTGCCGCAAAATAAGTAAGGGGACGGGCTTCCGGAAGATTGATTGACATGGGTACAGAGCAATCAGCACGGTATGCGGTCTGGATGGGTGGCCAATGAGTACTGGTAAAATGGGTAAGGAGGCGGGTTTCCCATAGATTGATTGACAAGGGAACGGACCAATCGGCACGGGAAGCGGCCTGGCTGGGTGGCCAATGGATGCTGGGCGGAGGGAAAGGTCAGATTTTACACGCAGAAGTGACTGACAATGGAGCCAACCAATAAGAACAGGAGGAGGCATGGATGACCGGCCAATGGGAAGCTGGTGTCCTGGGGGGGGCGGGAATTTGCGATTAATTATTGACGAGAGAAGGGACGAATCGGCATGGGAGGCGTCCTGGTTAGGTTGACCAATGGAAGCTGGATTTCCAGGGGGCCGGGAACTGACGAGCCGTGATGGACGGGCATCGCAACCAATCGGACGGGTAAGGAGGGGACGGGGACGGGAGGGCGGAGACTTCCGTTGAAGTGAGTGACAGGCGGACGGACTAATGGGCGGCGTCATAGGCGGAGGGGAGGTGGATGAGGCGGGACTTCCGGCGGGAGTTCTGGTAAGTTCCAGAAGGCGCATGGTGAGCTGTTGGAGCCACTGATGGAGCCGGGGAAGGTAAGAGAGAGGGTGGCAGGGCTGATAGGGACCGGGATTAAACCCCCTCCTGGGGGCGTAGAGAGAGAGAGAGAGAGGAGGGGATATGATTGATATTGTGCCAGGTCAACGTTCAGCCCCAAATTCCACCCCCCCCCACCACCCACCGTCCTCCACCACCACCCCCCCCTCCCATCAGCCGGGGGCCCCTCCCCCTCCCACAGCCCCCACCCCCAGAGATCCCTGCCCCCCACCCCAACCAGGGCCCCCCTCTCTCCCTGAACCCCCCCCCCCCCACCCTTGGAGGACCCCCCTACCTGGAGGGCCATAACCCTCCCGCCCGCCCCCCCCTCCCCTTGGAGGCCCCCCCCCCCCCCCACCATACCCACCCCACCTAAAGGATCCCAATCCTCCCATTCCTCTCTCTGCAGGGGGGGGTGCCCCTGCACCCCCTTACCCTTCCTGGCGTTCCCCCTCCCTGGAGGGGCTGTGTGATTTCCACCCCCCCCCTTCCTTATGTCCCCCTGCCCAGAGGGGGTGCGTTTTTTCCCCCCTCCCCCTTCCTTCCGTCCCCCTGCCCTGAGGGGGCACGTGTCTCTTCCCCCTCCCCCCCCCCCCTTCCTCGTGTCCCCCTGCCCCAGAGGGGGTGTGTTTCCCCCCCCCTTTCCTTGTGTCCTCCTGCCCAGAGAGTGTGTGTTTTTCCCCCCCCCCCTTCCTCATGCCCCCCTGTCCAGAGGGGGCATGTCCCCCCCCCCCCACGTCCCCCTGCTCGGAGGGGGCACATTATTCCCCCCCATTCCTCGCGTCCCCCTGCCTGGAGGGGGTGCGCCCCCCCCCCCCCCCCTTTTGCATCCCCCTGCCTGGAGGCCCCCCCCCTTTTGTGTCCCCCTGCCCGGAGGCCCCCCCCCCCTTACGTCCCCCTGCCCGGGGGGGGCTCACCCCCCCCCCCCCCCCTTGCGTCCTCCTGCCCAGAGGGGCCGCTCCCCCTCCCCCCTTCCTCGCATCCCCCTGCCCAGCGGGGGTGACCCCCACGCCCCCCTTCCTCGTGTCCCCCTGCCCGGTGGGGGCACCTTCTCCACACACTGGAGATCCATCTTCTTCCTCCACTCACTCCAACCTAACTCCTTTCACAGGGATGGGGGGTGGGCAAGCTTTGCCAACATTCAGTCCCAAACAATCTTTCCCAATAGGGATCCATCCTCCTCCTTCTCCACTCTCCAACATCACTCCTCACATTCCCTGCTGCGCCATCCTCCCTTTCTACATGATGGCCTTCTCTGGAGAGGAAAGTAACCCTCGTCTTTCACCTCCCCACCCGAAAAATATCCCTTCAAAATTAATCTTGTGTGGTAAGCTTTCAAAGTTTCAGATACATTGATATATGTTTATTTGTCTCCATAAGGTATAGGAGCAGAAGAGGCCACTCAGCCCATCGAGTCTGCTCCACCATGGTTGATATTTTTCTCACCCCCATTCTCCTGCCTTTTCTCTGTGACTGCTGATCCACTTATTAATCAAGAACCTATCTATCTCTGTCTTAAAGACACTCAATGACCCGGCCTCTACAGCCTTCTGTGGCAAAGAGTTCCACAGATTCCCCACCGTCTGGCTGAAGAAATTCCTCCTCATCTCTGTATCAATAATGTATCTTTAATATTGGGTTATTGGGGCTGTTCAACTTTTCCTACAAAATTAAACGTGTTCTCCTCTTACGCAGTGGGTTTTCAAAATTTATGATATAGTACGTATTAAAATCTCTGTGTGGCATGGTGATGCTGTGGTTAGCACTTCTGCCTTACAGGGACCTACGTTCGATTCCTGGCTCGGGTCACTGTCTGTGTGGAGTTTGCACCATATCTGTGTGGGTTTCCTCGGTGCTCCAGTTTCCCCCCTCACTCAAAAGATGTGCGGGTTGGGTTGACTGGCCGTGCTAAAATTGACGCTTGGTGTCAGGGGGATCAGCAGGGTAAATGAGTGAGGTTGCAGGACTATAGCCTGGTGAGATTGTGGTCCGTACAGACTCAATGGGCCGAATGGCCTTCTGCGCCGTAGGGATTCTGTGATATGACCACTTATGTCTATGGTGAGCCTTTACTATTGATTTTGGCGGAAGGGGAGGCTTTCAGAAGTTGTTATATTTTATATATGTGTTTGTGTCTATAATGGACCTTTAATCTTGATTTGATTGGGCCTTGTCTACTTTTATTAAAAGTCTTATCTCTTTTGTCTTCAGGTAGCCCTGTGCCAAAAAGATTAACTTTTCCTACAAAATTAAATGTGTATTTTCCTCTTCATTTCCAATGGGTTTTCAGTGTTCCAGATAAAAATATATTTATATATACATCATTTGTGTGTCTACAAATAAACCTTTAGTTTTTATTTATGGGTGGAGTGGGGACTTGTTTGCTTTTAATAAAATCTATATTATCTCTTTTGTGTCATCAGGTAGCCCTGTGCCAAAAAGTTTAACTTTTCCTTTAAAATTAAACACACTTCATGTCTTCAATCTTTTGGTGAGCTGGTGTCGCAAGTTTAGCTTCAAATTAAATGCATATTATCTCTTTTTAATAATCTTTAGTGACCCTCTGTCAAAATTTAACTTTTCCTTTGGAGTTAAATGCATTTGATCACTTTAGGTTTTTGGAGAGTCTGTGGCAAAACTCAACTTTAAATTTAATGCATATTATCTCTCTCGATTTGATTTATTATTGTCACATTTATTATCATACAGTGAAAACTATTGTTTCTTGTGCAGCTATACAGACAGAGCATATCGTTCATAGAGAAGGAAAGGCGAGGGTGCAGAATGTAGTGTTACAGTCATAGCTAGGGTGTAGCGAAAGATTGACTTAGTGCGAGGCAGGTCCACTCAAGTCTGACAGCAGCAGGGAAGAAGCTGTTCTCTAATCAGTTGGTACCTGACCTCAATTCTGTATCTTTTTCCCGAGGAAGAAGGCGGAAGAGAGAATGTCCGGGGTGCGTGGGATCCCTAATTATGCTGGCTGCTTTGCCGAGGCAGTGGGAAGTGTCGACAGTTAGTGGATGGGAGGCTGGTTTGCATGATGGATTGGGCTACATTCATGACTTTTTGTAGATCATTGCAGTCTTGGTCAGAGCAGGAGCCCGTACCAAGCTGTGATACAACCAGGAAGAAATACTGATTTCCCCATCCAGTCTTTTGTTTGTACCATTAGAAGTTGATTCTTCTATTAAAAGCTGAATGATTGTGCGACAAGTTGGTTCAGTATTTTCTGTAATGTTCAGCACCTATTGAATGTGTCCAATCTTATTTGTGAGTCGTGGTTAGTCTTATGGTTGTGGTCCACTGAGACGAAGGAGGGCCACTTGTGCGGCCCCCAGTGGCACGGTGGTTAGCACGGGTTCAATTCCCAGCTTGGGTCACTGTCTGTGTGGAGTCTGCAAGTTCTCCCCATGTCTGTGTGGGTTTCCTCCCACAGTCTGAAAGATGTACTGGTTAGGTGCTAAATTCTCCCTCAGTGTAATGTGACCAGGAGTGTGGGGACTAGGGGATTTTCACAGTAACTTCATTGCAGTGTTAATGTGAGCCTACTTGTGACACTAATAAAGTATAAATCTGTTCTTCAGTGTGACTATATATTTTCTTTTAAATTTGTGTTTCCAAACTAATAAGTTTATTTTTAATTAAATTTCAATTGTAAATATGTGGGCATGGGTTTACAAACTTTTTCCATTAAAATATATTGTTTGTTTTCAAATATTGATGTGGATTTTTCACTTGTTACCAGCTAGGGGATTTTCACAGTAACTGCATTGTGGTGTTAATGGAAGCCTATTTGTGGCAATAATATATAAACTTTTAAAACTTCTAAACTTTCTAAAAAAAATTTTGGCAGCTTTGAGTTGTGCATTTTGGAAAATGGGGCTTTGATTCCCCATCTCTGCTTCTGCCACTTTCCATTATTTGTCATGTTTTTGGTGGTTTTTGAACTGATGTACCTTTTTTAAAACTTGCGCTTTCCCTATGAATCTTTGCAGTTTTTTAAGTGGTTGTTTTTTAAAATTGAATCTAACACGCGTTTTGCAAAACAAAAGGAAGATTAGGCTAACTATAGAGAGCTAAACTGGTACTGTGGATGGAACTCCTTCACCGTTAATCCCAGCAATCATCGCCGTGTCTATTTATAGTGCAAGTTACTGGGAAAGCAAGTCTGGGGAAGTATTTTTACTTCAGATGCTTTGGCTTCTTCGCCTTGTTTTTATTTCAAAGTGATAACTGCAAAGCTGTCAGTTTCCGAGTTGTAACAGTGCCTCACCAAATCGAGACTAATTACGGTCAAGGCTCTGTGCGATCAGAAATCGGACCTCTCTCTGCTGTTACACTTGGGGACGGACACACACACACACACACACACACACACACACACACACACACACCCCCCCAAGCTCAGATTTCTTTCATTTGTTAAGATGTGGAGATGCTGGGGTGGGCACAGTAAGAAATCTCACATGTTAACGTCCAACAGGTTTATTTGAAATTGCAAGCTTTCGGAGCACTGCTCCTTCAGGGGAGTGTAGAGGTGGGTTCATAAACACAGACAGACACAATTGCAAGATAATGGTTGGAATGTGAGTTTTTACAGGTTCAGACAGGTGAGTGGAGAGAGGGATAATCACAAGTTAAAGAGATGTGAATTCTGACTCAGCTGATGAATCTCCGAAAGCTCGTGATTCCAAATAAACCGCTGATGAATCTCCGAAAGCTCGTGATTCCAAATAAACCTGTTGGACTTTTAACCTGATGTTGTGAGACTTCTTACTGTTTCATTTGTTGAGGATTAGCCCTAACACTGTAGGCAGCCACACTTCACCCCTGCCTCGCCTCATCTACAGATTGAAGAACAAAGAAAATTACAGCACAGGAACATGTCCTTCGGCCCTCCAAGCCTGCATCGACCATGCTGCCCAACTGAACTAAAGCCCCCTGCCCTTTGGGAACCATATCCCTCTATTCCCATCCTATTCATGTATTTGTCCAGACACCCCTTAAAAGTCATTACTGTATTTGCTTCCACTACCTCTCCCGGCAGCAAGTTCCAGGCACCCACCACTCTTTTTAAAAAAAAACTTGCCTTGTACGTCTTTAAAACTTGCCCCTCGCACCTTAAACCTGTGCCTCCTAGTAATTGACGCTTCCACCCTGGGGGAAAAGCTTCTGACTATCCACTCTGTCCATACCTCTCATAATCTTGTAGACTTCTATCAGGTTGCCCCTCAACCTCCGTTGTTCCAGTGAGAACAAACCAAGTTTCTTCAACCTCTCCTCATAGCTAGTGCCCTCCATACCAGGCAGCATCCTGGTAAATCTTTTCTGTTCCATCTCGAAAGCCTCCACATCCTTCTCGTAGTGTGGCGACCAGAACTGAACACTCTCTTCCAAGCGCAGCCTAACTAAGGCTCTACATACCTGCCACCTCTAATAGATTCATTAGTTCCACTGCACATTCGACACTCTAAATTTGAGGTCAAATGAAACTCTGCTGTTTGCGTCTTAGCTTGCAAGTCCCATTTCCCCCATCATCTCTATGCTTGCTGTCTGGCCAAGTAATATCTTGATTTTTAAATTCTCACGCTTTATTTCAATTTTTTCCCTATATCTGTTGTCTCCTCCAGTTTCTAAACACTCTGAGATCTCTGCGCTCTGCTAAATCCAACCTCTCGTGCACCCCCAATTTTCATTGCTGTGTTGCTGGTCATGTTGTCTGCTACCTAGGCCCCAAGTTCTGGAATTAGCTCCCTCCACCCCCTGCCTCTCTCTCTCTCAGTCAGCTAAAGGAATAGAATATAAAGCTAAGGAAGTATTGTTGCAACTATACGAGGCCTTGGTGAGGCTGCACCTGGAGTATTGTCCACAGTTTTGGTCCCCTTATTTGAGGAAAGATGTAGTGGCATCGAGGCAGTTCAGAGGAGGTTCACTAGATTGATTCCAGAGATGAGGAGTTTGTCGTATGAAGAGAGATTGAACAGTTTAGGCCGATACTCTCGGGAATTTAGAAGAATGAGGGGAGATCAAATTGAGGTGTACAAGATGATAAAAGGTCTGGATAAAGTAGACGTGGAGTGGATGCTTCCTCTTGTGGGACATTCTAAGACGAGAGGTCATAGTCTTAGGATAAGGGGCAGCAAATTTAAAACAGAGTTGGAGGAGAAACTACTTCTCCCAAAGGGTTGTGAATCTGTGGAATTCACTGCCCCAAAGTGCAGTGGGTGCTGGGACAGTGAGTCAATTTAAGGAGGAGCTAGACAGATTTTTAATTGGGAATGGGATGAAGGGTTATGGGGAGAAGGCAGGAAAATAGGGATGAGGAGCTTACCAGCCATGATCGAATGGTGGAGTGGACTCTGACCAAATTCTGCTCCTATATCTTTTCTACACCGCTGTCAGACCCCCTCACTATGCTCCGTCCTCTTGAATGTCTCTGTTTCCATCACTGCAGAATTGGTGCCAGCTGCTGTCTCTATCTCTGTCTATCTCACGGCCTCGCTTGCTTGCAGCCTCTATATGTTATTCTGTCCCCCTTGAAGCTGCTGTGGACGTTTCGTTACGTTGCAGACACTATAAATTATTATCGCAGTGACCTGTGTCTTTGTATAAATTAACAGCCTTAAGTCTAACTTTAAGTAAATCGTAAAAATCAGGTTGTTGATAGCTAGTGTAGTGCACGATTATTTTGTGCCTGTTCACACATTGTTTGGTATAAAAGTGAAACACTGCAGGTGCTGGAAATCTAAAATAAAATCTCAAGCGTCGGAAATACTCAGCAGGTCTGGCAGCATCTGTCCAGAGAGAAATTGCGCTAATGTTTCAGGGTGATTATCTTTCTCCAAAATGAATGAAAGGGAATTAAACCCTGAACTTTATTTATTCATTAGTCGCAAGTAAAGCTTGCATTAACACTGCAGTGAAGTTACTGTGAAATTTCCCCAATCGCCACACACTGGTGCCTGTTCGGGCTAGCATGGTGGCATTGTGGTTAGCAAGGCTCCCTCACAGCACCAGGGTCCTGGGTTCAATTCCCAGCTTGTGTCACTGTCTGTATGGAGTTTGCATGTCCTCCATGTCTGCATGGGTTTCCTCTGGGTGCTCCGGTTTCCTCCCACAGTCGGAAAGACGTGTTGGCTGGAGTGGATTGACCCAAACAGGTGTCGGAGTGTGGCAACTAGGGGAATTTCACAGTAACTTCATTGCAGTGTTAATGTAAACCTTACTTATGACTAATAAAGAAACTTACTGAACCAGCATGTCTTTCATATGGGAGGAAACCCATGCAACACGGTGTGGGGGGGAGAACGTGCAAACTCCACACAGACAGTGACCCGAGCCAGGAATCGAACCCGGGACCCTGGCGCTGTGAGACAGCCGTGCTAACCCACTGTGTCGGGAATCGAACCCGGGACCCTGGCGCTGTGAGACAGCCGTGCTAACCCACTGTGTCGGGAATCGAACCCGGGACCCTGGCGCAGTGAGACAGCCGTGCTAACCCATTGTGCTGGGAATCGAACCCGGGACCCTGGCGCTGTGAGACAGTCGTGCTAACCCACTGTGCCACCGTGAGAAACTCTGATTCTTGCCAAAGATGCTACCTGTCTTGCTGAGTATTTCCAGTGTTGAAAAGTGATCAGTATTTGGTTGTCCACTGGCATACACAGCCCCTGAGATTTAGTTGCGTTGCATTGACTGCAGTGGGACTGAATATCAGATGCTGTGGGTAGCAGGCAGCTTCTCCGATTCACTGCCACCCGACAAGTATTTGTATCCAGGTATCTCAGATGTGGCCGGTACAGTAGGTTAGCACTGCTGCTTCTCAGTGCCAGGGTCCCAGGTTTCATTCCCGGCCTCGGGCCACTGTCTGTGCAGAATCTGCACATTATCCCTGTGTCTGCGTGGGTTTCCTCTGAGTGCTCTGGTTTCCTCCCACAGTCCAAAGATTTGCGGGTTAGGCAGAGCAACCTGCCCTGGTCACCCCCATGCCAACACTATAGTTAAGAAAGCCCCACCAACACCTCTGCTTTCTTAGAAGACTAAGGAAATTTGGCATGTCAGCCACGACTCTCACCAACTTTTACAGATGCACCATAGAAGGCATTCTTTCTGGTTGTATCACAGCTTGGTATGGGCTCCTGCTCTGCCCAAGACTGCAAGAAACTACAAAAAGACGTGAATGTAGCCCAATCCAGCATGCAAACCAGCCTCCCATCCATTGACTCCGTCGAAATCTCCTGGTGCTTTGGGAAAAGCAGCCACCATAATTAAGGACCCCACGCACCACAGACGTTCTCTCTTTCACGTTCTTCCTTGGGAAAAATATGTAAAAGTCTGTGGTCAGTACCAACCGACTCAAGAACAGCTTCTTTCCTGCTGCTGTCAGACTTCTGAATGGACTTAACCTCACGTTAAGTTGACCTTTCTCTGCACCCTAGCTATGACTGTAAAACTATATTCTGCACTCTTTTTTTCTATGAACGATATGTTTTGTCTGTGCAAGAAATAATACTTTTCACTGTATACTTATGTGACAACCAAATCAAAAAGATTTACCATGCTAAATTGACCCTAGCGTTTTAAAGCTTTTTTTTAGTCCCAAGTAAGGCTTACATTAACAGTGCAGTGAAGTTACTGTGAAATTCCCCACGTTACCACAGTCTGGCGCCTATTCGGGCCAATGCATCCTAACCACGCCTTTCAGAATAAGGAGGAAACCAGAACACCCAGAGGAAACCCATGCAGATGCGGAGAGACGGTGCAGACTCCACGCGGACAGTGACCCAAGCCGGGAATCAAATCCAGGTCCCTAGCGCTGTGAAGCAGCAGTGTTAACCACTGTGCCCTCATGCTGCCCAGTATTGGTGATTAGCAGGATAAATGTGTGGGGTTACAGGGAAATGGCCTGGGCTGGATTGTGGTTAGTACAGACTCGATGGATCGAGTGGCCTTTTTCTGTACAATAGGTATTCTGTGTATCTTATTCTCCTCTGTCAAAGCAAAATTAAATAATCCCTGCGTGCATATGCAGTTCAGGTCGCCCTGCTGTAGAAAGGATGTTGTTTAAATTGGAAAGATTTCCAAGGATGTTACTGGGTTGGAAGGCTTGAGTTATAAGGAGAGGCTGGGACATTTCCTCCCTAGAGTGTCGGAGGATGAGGGCTGACCTTAATATTGGTTTATAAAATGATGAGGAGCTTGGATAGGGTGAACAGCCAAGGTCTTTTCCCCAGGGTAGAGGGAGCCCAAAACTAGAAAACATAGGTTTAAGGTGAGAGAAGAAAGATTTTAAAAGGGATCTGACGAATAACTTTTTCACACAGGGTGGTGTGTGTGTGGAATGAGCTGCCAGAGGGGTTGGATAGGGTAGAGGTAGAGAGATTCTTCCCGTTTAGAAAGGATAGCAGGACTAGAGGGCACAGTCTCAAGATAAGGAGTTGGGGGGGGGTGCAATTTAGATCAGAGTTGAGGAGAAATTTCTTCACTCAAAGGGTGGTGAATCTCTGGAATTCTTTGCCCGTTGAAGTGGTGGAGGCTACCTCGCTGAATGTATTTAAGTCACGGGTAAATAGGTTTTTGACAGACAAGGGAATTAAGGGTTATGTGGAGAGAGCAGGAAAGTGGAACTGATCCACTTCAGATCAGCCATGATCTTAATGAATGGCAGGGCAGGCTCGAAGGGCTAGATGCCCCGCTCCTGCTCCTATTTCTTGTGTTCTTATTATGTTCTTATGGTTGAGACGGGAACCATGACAACATCTGAAGGACATTTGGACAGGGGCATGGATGGGAAAGATTGAGAGATATGGGCCCCACACAGGCGAATGGGACTAGTTCAGTTTAGGAAACTGGGTCAGCATGGATGAGCTGGACCAAAGGGCCTGTTCCCATGCTGTACAATGTGGAGGTGGCGGCATTGGACTGGGGTGGGCACAGTAAGTAGTCTCTCAACCTCCAGGTTGAAGTCCAACAGGTTTATTTGGAATCACGAGCTTTCGGAACGCTGCTCCTTCATCAGGTGAGTGGAGAGGTAGGTTTGACAAACAAGCCGTATATAGACACAGACAATTGCCTGGGCTTGCAAAATCTCACTAACTGTCCAGGCTGGGGACAATTCACACCTCTTTAACCTGTGATTAATCCTCTCTCCACTCAGTTTGTACCTGTAAAGACTCGCATTCCAACCATTATCTTGCAACTGTGTCTGTGTCTATATATGTCGTGTTTGTGAAACCCATCTCTCCGCTCACCTGATGAAGGAGCAGTGTTCCAAAAGCTCACAATTCCCAATAAACCTGTCAGGTTTTAACCTAGTGTTGTGAAACTACTTATTGTAAATCTCTGACTCTCTTACCAAGGTAACAAGTGGCTGGGGAAGAACTAGGCACACTCTCAGGCCAGTGTCTGTGACTTGATTCATTTCTGATTTCGAAGCAGTTCCTGGTGTCCGGTTTCCCAACATCTCCCATCTCCTGTCATCTATAATGGGAAGGGTGCATTCTGTAGCGGTTATTACCTCAGCTCACAGCTGTTGTGGGATCTTTACTTGTGTGCTTCTCTGAGTGGGGAGGGGGAGCGAGTATGGACGCTGTGTGTTGATGTCCTGTTGACAGCTTCTGAATAGGACCTGGGATAGTATGCTGCTCCAACACTGTCTCTCTGATTAGCGACTGTATTTGAGATGTTTCCTGTATCTCTCTTGGGCCCCGTTCCCTCCTTGTCAACCCTCTCAATCAGCAATGAAGCATTGTTTCTGGATTCACTGACAGATTTCTTTAGAAGCTGCTTCATTTACTCTCTCTTTTGGGGCTCCTGTCAACGATCAGTAACGTAACTACAGTGTGAAAGACAAGGATCTTATCACAGAATGTTTCCCTTCCAGGCGCAGGTTGTCTTTGAGCTGTGCGGTACGTCTGGGTTCGTTTTGCTGTGCTATGTTGTAACAGCTCCCCCTTTTCTTTGTGAGATACCAGCCACAACGTAGGCATGATAGAATGCAAGACCTGATTTTAACACCGGACTGAACATAAAAACCCTACAGTGCAGAAGGAGGCCATTTGGCCCATCAGGTCTGTGC
The DNA here is from genome assembly GCF_965287045.1 of Carcharhinus amblyrhynchos. Classification (NCBI taxonomy): domain Eukaryota; kingdom Metazoa; phylum Chordata; class Chondrichthyes; order Carcharhiniformes; family Carcharhinidae; genus Carcharhinus; species Carcharhinus amblyrhynchos. The sequence goes on from NW_027649795.1 coordinate 1,722,570, forward strand.
TGACCCAAATTCCACCCAGCCCCTATCCCCATAGCCGCACTTATTTCCTCTGTTAGTACCCCCCCGCCCCCGACACTAAAGATCAACTTAGTATGGCCAATCAACCTAACTCATGCCATGGGTGGCACAGTGCAAACAGTGTGCTAAGTTTTAAATTCACTTTGCCCGAAATTAGTCGTGGCAGCATGGGGCACAGTGCTTATTGCTTCTGCCTCGCAGTCCCAGGGGCCCAGGTTCATTCCCAGCTTAGGTCACTGTCTGTACATTTTCTACACACACACCCACGCACCATCCAGGATCCAGAGGAGGTTCACAAGAATGATCCTTAGAATGAAGAGCTTGTTGTATGAGGAACGGTTGAGTTTAGAAGGATGAGGAGGGGGGATCTTATTGAAACTTACAGGATACTGCAAGACCTGGATAGAGTGGACGTGGAGAGGATGTTTCCACTCGTAGGAAAAACTAGAACCAGATTTGCAAGCCCAGGCAAGTCGTGGAGGTTACAGATAGTGTGACATGAACCCAAAATCCTGACTGAGACCGTCTTCGTGTGGGACCTGCCATCAGTCCCCATCCAGTGACTCCATGCCGTCGTGTGTTGTGAAGGCCGCCCTGGAAAATGCTCACCCGAAGAGTAGAGGCTGAATGCTCGCAGTGTTTGTTACCTAGCCAGCATTCAATCAACAGCAGTGTCTTGCCTTCACAGTCAAGGGGCGTGTCCAATGCAGGGGAGGAAATTCCAAATTCACTCGTTTCGCACACTGCAGACTGTACTGGAACCAACTCCCTGTAGCTGTTTACCCCATAGAGCCCCAACTTTTCGCTCGCGCGCGTGCGCGCGCCGCCCCCCCTCCCCCGCCCCATGCTGTAAAAGTTGCTAGACGGACGGTATTGTGAAGAGAGAATAGAGTCAAAGCTGCTTCTATCTTTTCACTTGTCCACTCTGAAACCTTGCTCCGCCACATGCCTCTGGATATCCTTTGACATTCTGCACCTTTGTGCCATTTACACATTCCAATCTCAATGGATGCTGTTGGCACCCTTCTTGGCCTTTATTACTACCATTTACATTCTCTTTGTCCCTTATCTGAGGTTTCAGTCAATTAGGCAATCGCACCCTTGCAGTACAAGTCTTGTCTTATTTGCTTTCTCTTTAGTTCTGACAAAGGGTCAGCCTGACTCGAAGCACTGGCTCTGTTTCTCTCGATGTGGGTATGCCGGCGTTGGACTGGCGTAAACACAGTAAAAAGTCTGACAACACCAGGTTTTAGTCCAACCTATTTATTTGATAATATACTCATAAGCTTTCGGGGTTAGCCCCTTCGTCAGGTGAATGGAGAGTTGTGGCCTCAGACAGAGCATATAAAGCACAGACAGTTTAGAGATTACTGATTAGAATGCGAATCCTTACACCTAACCTGCTGTTCAAGACCTGAAGTGGCTGATAATGTGAGTGGAAGGAGCACTGATCACAGGTTAAAGAGATGTGTATTGTCTCCAGACAGTACAGTAAGTGAGGTTTTGCAAACCCAGGCAAGTCACGGGGGTTACAGATAGTGCGACATGAACCCAAGATCCCTGTTGAGACCGTCCTTGTGTGCGGAACTTGGCTATCAGTCTCTGTTCAGCGATCGGATCATTTCAGCTGAATGTTATACTGAATGTGTATCTGTCAAAGTGTGGGCAGTTTTAAGTGTCACTGCTGGTTATTATGATCCAGAGTTCCTGTTTGCTGTTCGACATTAGGTTACCAAACTGTCACTAAATTTAAAAAAGATGTGCTGCTGTTGTTACTCATTGATCAGTGTTAATTCATCAAGCGGTACGGTGGCACAGTAGTTAGCACTGCTGCCTCACAGCACCAGGGACCCGTTCGACCTTGGGTCACTGTGTGGAGCTTGCACATTCTCCCTGTCTTGTGTGGGTTTCCTCTGGGTGCACCTGTTTCCTGCCACAGGCCAAAGATGTGTGATTTTGGTTGATTGGCCATGACAAATTGCCCCTTTGTATCGGGGGATTAGGAGGGTAAGTATATAGGGTTACGGGGGTAGGACCTGGGTGGGACTGTCAGTCCAGGCTCAATGGGCGAAATGGCCTTCTGCACTGTAGATTCTATGATTCAGTTGGCATGGTTCTAATTACAGGTCCCTGACTCTGAAGCAGCAGTGCTAGCCAAAAGAGAAAATACTAGAAAATCTCAGCAGGCCTGGCAGTGTCTGTAAGGGGAGAGTCCAGGTAATCCTTTGTCAAAGCTGACCAAATGCTAACCACTGTGCTGGAGATGGATTCAGGCTCGCAATGGCTAGGAACTTTAAGGATGTAGTTTAAAAAAGTAATCTCCCATTCAGTACTAACATTGCAGTTACTAAGAGGATGTGTTTACTGCTTTGTTCCAGAGGGGTTGACTTCAAAGCAGCAGACACAGAAGCCCTGTCAGTGTGATCTCTTTCTGAGAGAGAGGTTCTCCAGACAGGGCCATGCCTGCATGGTGTTTGGGGAACACAAAATCAGGCAAGTTACTGCACCGTAGTTTAGAATGTCCGTAGTGTTCTCTGCAATGTTGTAGGAATGCCAGCGTTGGAGTGGGGTAAGGACAGTAAGAGATCTCTCAACAGCAGGTTAAAGGACTTTAACCTGGTGTTATGAGACTTCTTTCTCAGCTGCAGATCATGGAAATAACACAGCATGGGGTCCCGGAGGCAGGTTTTAGTAAGCTGTTTGCATTCTCTGATGCTGAAGAACTGGTAATACAGAAAAACATTCAAACAGCTATGTGCACTTTCTGATCTAGAATTTGTTTGTTTATTAGTCACAAGTAAGGTTTGCATTAACACTGCAATGAAGTTGCTGTGGAAATCTCCTGTCGATGTTGAAAGAATTAATCAGTATGATTGAATTGTAATTGTCAATTTATGCAGTTGTGGAGGCTAATTCTCTGGTGTGGTAACCATTTTTCCCCTCTCTCTCTTTCCCTCTTAGGTGAATGAACTGAAAGCAAAGGGCAATCAGGCCCTGAGTGCCGGGAAGATAGATGACGCCATCATGTGTTATAGTGAAGCCATTAAGCTGGACCCCAAGAACCATGTGCTTTACAGCAACCGGTCTGCGGCCTATGCCAAGAAGGGGGAGTATCAGAAAGCCTTGGAGGATGGCTGCAAAACAGTTGAAATTAAACCAGACTGGGGCAAGGTAGGTGACCTCCCACTCAGGAAAAGCAGTCAAACTCCGCACAATGTCGTAGTCTCAGTCGTTGCATGTCGGGAGTAATCTGTTGTACATGGGTGGCACAGTGGGTTAGCACTGCTGCCTCACAGTGCCCAGGGACCTGGGTTCACACAGTGGGTTAGCACTGCTGCCTCAGTGCCCAGGGACCCGGGTTCACACGGTGGGTTAGCACTGCTGCCTCACAGCGCCCAGGGACCCGGGTTCACAGTGTGTTAGCACTGCTGCCTCACAGCGCCCAGGGACCCGGGTTCACAGTGTGTTAGCGCTGCTGCCTCACAGCGCCCAGGGACCCGGGTTCACAGTGGGTTAGCACTGCTGCCTCACAGCGCCCAGGGACCCGGGTTCACAGTGGGTTAGCACTGCTGCCTCACAGCGCCCAGGGACCCGGGTTCATGCAGTGGGTTAGCACTGCTGCCTCACAGCGCCCAGGGACCCGGGTTCATGCAGTGGGTTAGCACTGCTGCCTTGCAGTGCCCAGGGACCCGGGTTCACACAGTGGGTTAGCACTGCTGTCTCGCAGTGCCCAGGGACCCGGGTTCACACAATGGGTTAGCACTGCTGTCTTGCAGCGCCCAGGGATCTGGGTTTAATTCCTGGCTTGTGCAATGTCTGTGTGGGTTTCTTCCAGGTGCTCCGATTTCCTCCCACAGTCTGAAAGACATGCTAATTAGGTGCTAAATTCTCCCTTGGTATACCCAAACAGGCACTGGAGTGTGGGGACTAGGGGAATTTCACAATAATTTCAGTGCAGTGTTAATGTGAGCTAACTTGTGACTGTTAAATTAACTTGAGCTTATGTCGCAGTTTGCAGAGGTGGCACAGTGCTGTAAAAATTCAAATTTATGGGTTTTTAAGGCCTCCAGTTGGTTAAGGGAGGGTTGCCAGCTGGACAATTAAGTTGTGACTCAAGGAGGCTTACATTAACACTGCAATGAAGTTACTGTGAAAATTCCCTAATCGCCACACTCTGGCACCTGTTCGGGTTACACAGAATCTAGCACTTAACCAGACTGTGGGTGGAAACCGCAGCACCCGGAGGAAACTCATGCAGACTCCACACGGACAGTGACCCAAGCCGGGAATTGAACACAGATGCCCGGTGCTGTGAGGCAGCAGTGCTAACCTCTGTAAAACCGTGCTGCTTAGGCAGAGAGTTTAACTTCTCATTTTGAGAAATTTAGACCTCAACCAATGTAGTTCTGACCGAGAACTGCAATGCTCGATTAACCTAGAGATTGTGATCTCTGATTTAAACCCACAGCTTGAATGGAAGGGCTGCAGGCTGAGCAAAAGCTAACACTCCTGAGTCTGCTGCATTCAGGTTTCGCTTTAACTGACTGGAAATACACAGTATGGATGTTACAGAAACGGGCCAACCTGTCCATATCAGCATTTGTGCTGCATTCCAGCCTCCTCCAGTCATTCCTCATCTAAAGCTATCAGTTGCCTCACTCCCCGTGGGAGCGAGCTTCGCGTTCTCCCTCGCTCCCTGTGGAAACGAGCCCCACATTCTCCTCCACTCCCCGTGGGAGGGAGCGAGTCCCACATCCTCCCCTCTGTGAGCGAGGAGAAAACATTTTGCCTGAATTCCCTTATTGTATTTGTCACTAACTATCTACCAATGGCCTGTAGTTACAAGTGAGACTGTCTGAGCACAGACTCCAGTAAATATTGTCCTCTGGTTCCGGACCATTGTTGGAGCTGTTAACGTTAACCAGATATAGTAGTCCCAAGCCCCAGCTGCTTGTTCAGATGGGGTTTTCTTAGGAAGAAGCTTGGGGAATTTTCCTGGTGTCACCATCCTGCATTCATCGAACAACACCCCCCCGAGATGACTTGTTCCAATAATTGTGCCACCTTTTAGGGTTACTCGAGAAAGGCTGCAGCCTTGGAGTTCCTGAATCGCTTTGAAGAGGCCAAGAAAACCTATGAGGAGGGACTGAAGCACGAACCAGGGAACCAGCAGCTGAAGGATGGCATGCAAAACGTGGACGCCAGGCTAGCGGGTAAGCAGCTAACTGGGTAAAGTCGGTAGCTATGTTTTGTTTCAGTTGATGGTTTGTCTTTATAGAGGGAGTACTTCGAAGGTTTACCATCCTGATTTACCAGGGTGTTGGTAAGTATTATGTACAGTTTTGGTCTCCTTATCTGAGGAAGGATGTCCTTGCTATAGAGGGAGCACAGTGAAGATTTTCCAGGCTGATTCCTGGGATGGCAGGTCTGTCACATGAGGAGAGACAGAGTGGGTTAGGATTATATTCACTGGAGTTTAGAAGAGTGAGAGGGGATCTGATAGAGACTTATAAAATTCTAACAGGGTCAGACAGGGTAGATTCAGAAAGAATGTTCCCCATGGTGGGGGGAGTCCAGAATTAGGGGTTAGAGTTCGGTGATAAGGGGTAAACCTTTTAGAACTGAGGTGAGGAGAAATTTCTTCACCCAGAGAGTGGTGAATGTGTGGATTCACTCCCACGGAAAGTAGTTGAGGCCAAAACATTGTGTGATTTCAAGAAGAAATTAGATATCGCTCTTGGCTGAAGGGATTGAGGGATTTGGTTGAAGGGGGGGAAAATCGGGATATTGAATTTGATGATGAGCCATGATTGTGGTAAATGGCAGAGCAGGTTCGAAGGGCTGAATGGCCACCTGCTTCTGGTTCAGGTTGTTGCAGCAACCTAACTGTCAGAGAAATGGAGACTCTGCACAGACAGGACAAGTACGTGCAGATTTCTGAAGTGTCAGCCTTGGTTTGTTGACCTATCTGATGAGCAGGGAAGAAAAGTGATGCTGAGTGTCGCACAGCCTTTCTTATAAAGGAAATCTGAGTTGCCCTCCTGTGCCTTGGAATGGATCACCTGCCTAGCAATTCTTTAAGGAATTTGAAGTGGGTGGGGCAAGGAGACAGATTGGAGGATAAGATTTTTATTTATTATTGCACATGTATTAGCATACAGTGGAAAGTGTTGTTTCTTGCACGCTATGCCGTTCATGAGAAGGAAAGGAAAGCAGAATGTAGTGTTACAGTCACAGCTAGGGTGTAGAGAAAGATCAACTTAATGCGATGTAGGTCCATTCAAAAGCCTGATGCAGTTCAAAAGCCTCCCTGTGCTGTGTGGCTGACTCCATGTTTGCTGAATGAGACTTTTAGGACACTGAAACGTGGTGTCGTTCCTGTTGCTGGGCACTTGCGCTCATCCACTTTGCTTCCTTTGCAGAGAAGAAGTTCATGAACCCTTTCGCTTCCCCAAACCTGTACCAGAAACTGGAGAGCGACCCCCGGACCAAGGCGCTGCTGAGTGACCCGAGCTATAGAGAAATGATTGAACAGCTGAAGAACAAGCCTGCTGACTTAGCCACGTGCGTACAGCCCCTCCCTCCTTCAGCTTTCCTTTGCTGTTTGGATGAATTTCTTTAGTTTGATACAAGATTTGGTCTTGAAGTTACCTGGAATACTGACTAACACCCCATGTTACTCACTCTCTTTACTGCTATTCCAGTCATACTGAGTCCAATTTAAATCCATAGCTTTGGAATACCAATCTAAACTCCAAAGATGTGCAGATTAGGTGGATTGGCTGTGCTAAATTGCCCCTTAGTGCACAAAGATGTGCGGGTTAGATGGATTGGCCATGCGAAATTGCCCCTTAGTGTCAGGTGTACTAACTAGGGTAAATACCTGGGGTTATGGGCAGCTGCCTCACAGCTCCAGGGACCTGGGTTCGATTCCTGGCTTGGGTCACTGTCTGTGTGGAATCTGCATATTCTATCCTGTGTGGGTTTCCTCCCACAGTCCAGAGATGTGTAGGTTAGGTGGATTGGCCATGCTAAATTGCCTCTTAATGTCCAAAGATCTGCAGAGGTTTGGGGGGGAATTAGTGGGGTAAAATAATTGAAGGTACAGGAATAGGCCTGGTCAGTGCAGACATGATGGGCCAAATGGCCTCCTGCAGTGTAGAGGTTCTATGACCATCAAGTGAAGTAAGTCCCAATCATTAGGAGTGTGCCAAGGCAGAGTTAATTTTGTCTTTTTCTAAACTGAGTGTAAAATGACATTCCGAATCAGTCCCTTATACAGCATGATGCAAAATTAAAGCCCAAAAATGCCTGTGGTAAATTGACCCTTGTCTCAGGACGATTAGCATGGTAAATGTGTGGGGTTACAAGAGAAGAGCCTGGGTGCGACGTGGTCAGTACAGCCTTGATGGGCTGAATGGCCTCTTGTCTGTCGGAATTCTGTGATTCTAAAAATGGAGACTCTGGCCTTTGTCCAGTCATGAATCTGTTGTAGCTGCTGCTACACTGAACTGCGCTGTGCACTGAACCACTTCGCCAGACACATAGGCGCTGCTTGAGTGAGTACGTTAGAGTGCATTTATATGAAGTTTTAACTGGAATAGCCTGGAGGATTTCAGAGTTCTTAAAAACACCACAGAATATACAAAGTATACCAGAGATCGCCAGTGATCTCTTCCAGTTGGGGACAATATGTATGTTGTTAAGAGTTGGAATAAGCAGCTGATAACATGTGCTTTCTCAGGAGACTCCAAGATCCAAGGGTTATGACAACTCTAAGTGTTTTGCTTGGAATTGATCTTCAAGGCGCAGAGGATGAAGAGGAGGAAACTCCGGCTCCACCACCCCCTCCCCAGCCGAAGAAGGAGCCAAAAGTGGAGCCAATGGAGGAGGACCTCCCTGAGAATAAAAGAAAGGTACGTTGCCAATAAAAAAGGCACCTTGGAAATCCGTACAACCAATGTGTTAATTATATTGCTCAGCTAGACAGGCCAAAGGCATTGTTTCATTAACTATTTTCAGCGCATATTATTGAGCATTATTTTATATTATTGAGCACAGTGGTTATCACGGATGCCTCACAGCGCCAAAGACCCAGGTTCAATTCGGGTCACTGTCCGTGGAGTTTGCACATTCTCCCCATGACTCCATGGGTGTTCTCTGATTTCCTCCCACCGTCTGAAAGACCTGCTGGTTAGGTAGATTGACCATGCTAAATTGCCCCTTAGTGTCAGGGGGATTAGCAGGGCAAATGTGAGGGGTTACGGGTATAGGGTCTCAGTGGGATTGTGGTCAGGGCAGACTCGATGGGCCGAATGACCTCCTGCACTGTAGGGATTCTACGATTATTAGAGATCAATAATTGTAGCTCAGCTGATTGTGCACTTCACATCCCACCACAGGATCGGCACAAAATTTAAACAGTTTATTTATTGCTGTCACAAGTATGCTTACGTTAACACTGCAATGAAGTTACTGTGAAAATCTCTTAGTCACCACGCTCCGGCGCCTTTTCAGGTACACTGAGGGAGAATTTAGCATCTAACCAGCACGTCCTTCGGACTGTGGGAAGAAACCGGAGCCCCTGGAGGAAACCCACGCAGACATGGGGAGAACGTGCAGACTCCACACAGACAGTGACCCGAGCTGGGAATCGAACCTGGGTCCCTGGAGCTGCGAGGCAGCAGTGCTAACCCACTGTGCCACCTTGCAATGCTGACACTCCAGTATTGGCTTGAAAGTACTCAGGTATTCAGCTGAGACTTTGTCTATCTAGTTGGATGTTGGTCACACTAATGCAGCTCTCCATTCAGATAATGGTTCATATCCTTGTCTGTCGCCCAGGAGCCTGGGGTTTCGATTCCACAAACGGGAAAAGGCATTGACTAAATAATTAGAGATCAGGGATGGCTGAGACACTGGATTGTGTGGGAGGAAAGCAGTGAGACTGAACAAGCCCACAACTCCAATAAAGAGCAAAGATGTACTTTTGAAGCTAATTCTAGTCAGATTCCATTTGTGAGCAGATTTGGGTCCCTGTATCTGAGGAAGGATGTGCTGGCCTTGGAAAGGGTCCAGAGGAGGTTCAGAAGAGCTATCCCTGGAATGAAGAGCTTGTCATATGAGGAGCGGTTGAGGGCTTTGGGTCTGTATTTCTTGGAGTTTAGAAGGATGGGGGGGTGGGGGCGGGGTGTCTTATTGAAACTTACAGGATACTGCGAGGATACTAGTAGGAAAAACTAGAACCAGAGGGCGCAACCTCAGGCTAAAGGGACGATCCTTTAAAACAGAGATGAGGAGGAATTTCTTCAGCCAGAGCGTGGGGAATCTGTGGAACTCTTTGCCGCAGAAGGCTGTGGAGGCCGGGTCATTGAGTGTCTTTAAGACAGAGATAGATAGGTTCTTGATTAATAAGGGGATCAGGGGTTATGGGGAAAAGGCAAGAGAATGGGGATGAGAAAAATATCAGCCATGATTGAATGGTGGAACAGACTGAATGGGCCGAGTGGCCTAATTCTGCTCCTGTGCCTTATCTCAATTTATTTCCCTTGCACTTATTCCCCTCGTTATCCTAATGCCTGATTGTATGAATCTTTAGGCATTGAAAGAGAAGGAGTTGGGTAACGAAGCCTACAAGAAGAAGGACTTTGAAACAGCAATAAAGCATTATGAGCAGGCAGCAGAACTTGACCCTACGAGTATGACCTATTTAACTAACAAAGCAGGTGAGAATTGCCAAGAATTTTATTCTAACTTGTTTCTTGAATGCAGCTGGACCGTGGAGAGTGGTGGGTGGGTTACTAGTTTGTAGCACTGTTTTTCCTATCCTTAAATGAGCTAGTCTTACTAATTTTTTTTGTGATGTGGCATTGCCACTGTTGGTCTGGGGTGGGCGCAGTAAGAAGTCTTACAACACCAGGTTAAAGTCCCATAGGTTTATTTGGAATCACGAGCTTTTGGAGCACTGCTCCTTCCTCAGGTGAGTGGAGAGTTCAGTTTCACAAACACGGCATATATAGACACAGACAGAATTGCAAGATAATGGTTGGAATGCAAGTCTTTACAGGTAATCAAGTTTTTTACAGGTGGAGAGAGGGATAACCAAGTTCTGTACACATGAGAATGGCCTCAACTGGGATCTTGGGTTCATGTCGCACTATATATGTAACCCCCCCACCATTTGTCCTGGGTTTGCAAAATCCCACTAACTGTCCCAGCTTGAGACAATTCACACCTCTTTAACCTGTGATTATCCCTCTCCACTCACACTGTCTGTACCTGTAAAGACTCACATTCCAACCATTATCTTGTAATTGTCTGTGTCTATATATGCCATGTTTGTGAAACCCAACTCTCCACTCACCTGATGAGGGAGCAGCGCTCCAAAAGCTCATGATTCCAAATAAACCTGTTGGACTTTAACCTGATGTTGTGAGACTTCTTACTAATGTTTTTGTGAACATTTTATTTCTCCATATTTTAAATTTTCCCAAGCAGTTGTTGTGTTATAAACTATTCAAGCTGAAAGTCAGAAGGTTCTGATGGTAATTCTGAGGGGTGTTTGGGTTACCACAGGGAATTCACTCTTGTCCTCTGGGTCATTAGAAGGTCCATTAGAGGTCATAACCCAACACACACACTATATATTTCTTTTTTCCCGTCTAAATGGTGAAACCAAAAGGAAATGCATTGAGGCCCCAGAGATCTGTCAGAATCTCTACAGCGCAAAAAGAGCCAATTCAGCCCTATCGAGTCTGCACCAACTCTCAGACAGTGTCTTATCCAAGCCCCCTCCTAGCCCCATCACTCTAACATCACACGTTTACCATGGCCAATCCACCTAACCTGCACACCTTTGGATACTAAGGGGCAATTTAGCATGGCCAATCCACCTCACCAGTGGCATGCTGGCACAGTGGTTAGCACTGCTGCCAGACAGCGCCAGGGACTTGGGTTCGATTCCCGGCTTGGATCACTGTGTGCAATCTGCACGTTCTCCCCATGTCTGCGTGGGTTTCCTCCCAGGTGCTTCAGTTTCCTCCACAGTATGAAAGACGTGCTGGTTACAGTGCATTGACTTGAACAAGCACCGGAGATTGGCGACTAGAGGAATTTCACAGTAACTTCATTGCGGTGTTAATGTAAGCCTTGTGACTAATAAATAAATAAACTGGGAGAACGTGCAGACTCCACGCAGACAGTGACCCAAGCCGGGAATCAAACCCGGATCCCTGTCACTGAGAGGCAGCAGCACTGACCACCGTGCCACCCTCTTGAATCTGCTCTCTTCGGAATTGTTTGATTTTGGGGAAGAAAGATGTCCATCCAGCCATGAAGGATTTTAATTGCTTAAACAATGAGAGAGTACGAAATTTGCAGTTTCACTCTGCCTTAGCATCATTCAATGTGCATTGCATTTGTGTGTCCTTGCTACTCCCAGAAGCACCTCATCCGTTGGAAGTCTCTTAAAATGGAAGCCAGGCACTCACTGGAGCACAGTGGGGTTTGGATTGATTCTCTCTTAGTTGTTCTAGTCTAGCTATTTCCCCTTTTCAGGGTGGTTTTGAGACAGCTGTAGCAGCTCTCCAGAGAGCTGGATGCCCGACAGTCTCTCTCACTGGAGTTGCTGCCTAGTGAGAAAATGTTCAATCGTGGGGAGAAATTGAATCCCCTCCCTTTTTTTTGTTTTTTTTTCAAAAAAAAAGCTTGTCTTTGAATCAGAGAGTAGTCACAGCACCAAAGGAAGCCATTGAAACATAGGATCTAGAAGCAGGAGTAGCCCCTTCGAGCCTGCTCCGCCATTCATACTGATTATGGCTGAACATCGAATTCAATATCCTGATATCAAAAGAGAGAAAATGCTGGAAATCTTCAGGTCAGGCAGGAGAGAGAAGAGCTGACGTTTCAAGTCCAGATAAGTCTTTGTCACACCTTCAGCGATTGCCTGATTCCACTGTGTACCCAACACCTCTCATGGTACCTTCCCATACAATCAGTGTAATGCTTGTCCCTTTACCTCCTGCATGCCTCCCATACAAGATCCCAAAACACTCACTCCAAGTTAAGCAGTGTATCACTTGCACCTCAATTTGGTCTATTGCATTCACTGCTCCCAATCTGGTCTCCTCTGTATTGGAGAGACCAGGCGTAGGTGATCGCTTTGCTGAGCACCTTCAGCCTGTGTGCAATCAGGACCCTGACCTTCCGCTTGCTTGCCATTTTAACACACGATCCTGCTCCCGTGCCCACATATCTGTCCTTGGCCTGCTGCAGTGTGCCAGTGAAGCTCAACGCAAACTGGAGGAATCACGTCTCATCTTCCAAGGAGGCACTTTACAACCTTCTGGTCTCAACATCAAATTCAACAACTTCAGATGATTTGCTCTATCCCACCTCTACCCCTTTAAATTCTAATTTAATCTTTTTTACTGTTCTCTACCTTTTTTATTTATTTCTTGTTTGTCTTCATTTTTCTTCCCCCCCCCCTCACTCTTTCCCCCTACTTTATCCCCCCCCCCCGCCGCCGCCTCTACATTCTACCTCTGTCCTATTTCCCCCCCTACATCTCCATCTGTCACAGCTTACAGCTCCTCTGCCATTTGGCCATTCACACCCATTATTCTCCCTGGGCTGCCATTAGCAGCCTTTTCCCCTGGTTTCCGTGGCTATGACTCATCTCTCATTCCCTCATCCTGTGATATAAATATCTCCCTTTTTCTCTGCCTTTTAGCTTTGACAAGGGGTCGTCTGGACTTGAAACATCACCTCTTCTCTCTCCTTTGTAGATGCTGCCAGATCTGCTGAGATTTTTCAGCATTTTCTCTTTTTTGGTTTCAGATTCCAGCACCTGCAGTAATTTGCTTTTATCCTATGGTAGAGAATTTCACACATTCTCCACCTGCTGGGTGAAGAAATTTTGCCTCACCTCAGTTCTAGAAGGTTTACCCTTTATCCTCAAACTATTTGGCCAGTCCTGTCTCTGCTGGTTTAACCGCTGCCCATCACTTTTCCCCCTCATGGTCCTGTCTCCAGCACATGCTCTCGGGCAGAGCATCTCTGATCCTAACTGCTTGCTGTCTTTATTAATAAAGCTTTGGTGAGGTACATCTGAAATATTCTATTTTTTGCAGCTGTGTACTTTGAACAGAATGAATTTGACAAGTGCCGCGAAATCTGTGAAAAAGCCATCGAAATAGGACGGGAAAACCGTGTAGATTACAGGCAAATCGCAAAGTAAGTGACCCTTGTGTTAGCCAAGAATCCAATTATAAAATATTGTAGGATTTACTGATGCTGTTATGTTTGTTCTTCCATGGGATGTGGGCACCAGTGGCAGGGTCACCATTTGTTGCCCAACTCTTAATTGCCCCTTCAACTTGAGTGGCTTGCTGGGCCAATTCAGAGGGCAGTTGAGAGTCAACCACGTTGCTGTGGTTCTGGATTCACGTGTAGGCCAGATGGGGTAAGGATGGCCCCTTCCCTAAAGGGGCATTAGTGAACCAGGTGGGTTTTCCGACAATCGGCAATGGTTTCATGGTCATCAGTAGATTCTTAATTCCAGATATTTTTATTGAATTCAAATTCCAGCATCTGCCATGGTGGGATTCGAACCTGGTCCCAAGAGTATTACGACTAAAACATAAAAACATGGAGATAGGAGCAGGAGGAGGCAATTTGGCCCTTCGAGCCTGCTCCGCCATTCATCACCACCATGGCTGATCATCCAACTCAATAGCCTGCTTTCTCCCCATAACCTTTGATCCCGTTTGCCCCAAGTGCTATATCCAGCCGCCTCTTGAATACATTGTGTTACTAGTTACTTGGGTGGCTCTGTGACACAGTGGTTAGCACTGCGGCTTCACAGCGCCCGGGATCTGGGTTCGATTCCCAGCTTGAGTCACTGTCTGTGCAGAGTCTGCATGTTCTTCCAGTGTCTGAATGGGTTTCCTCTGGGGCTCCGGTTTTCTCCCACGGTCTGAAAGACGTGTTGGTTAGGGCGGGTGCATTGATCCGAACAGGTGCCAGAGTGTGGCGACTAGGGGATTTTCACAGTAACTTCATTGCAGTGTTAATGTAAGCCTTAGTTGTGACTAATAAACTTTAATCCAATAACAATGCCATTACATCACTGCATTCCCCGTATAAACGTGTTTTACCACTCATTCATTAACTCATTCGTAGAATTCTCAGTGCAGAATGAGGCCATTCGAGTCATCGTATCTGCGCTGACTCTGGTAGTGTGTCTACCCCAGGCCCTCCCCCCTCCACTCTATCCCACACCATCTATCGTGGTTACACCGAGGGAGAATTTAGCACCTAACCAGCACGTCTCACCCCACCGTCATTGCGTTCAGTTGACAGCTTAACATCACCGCATCTTTGCAGGGCGTACGCGCGAATCGGGAACTCCTACTTCAAGGAAGAAAAGTACAAAGATGCCGTTCACTTTTACAACAAGTCGCTCGCTGAGCACAGGACTCCTGAGGTCATCAAGAAATGTCAGCAAGTGAGTTTCCTCTGACCTAATCACATTAGTGTTCTTGGAACGGATTAATAAGAAAAGTGTGATTCATGACCCTATCAGGGAATGTTGGCAAGCCCCCCTCTCCAAAGCATCCTGTCCACAAACTTTTCTTACAGCTAGAAAATGAAGCTTGGGATGGTTAAGAAAAATGAGTGATTATAGCTGTTTTTCACCCCCCTCGTTCTTGGCCAAGGGACAAAGGGAGCTTTCTTCTGTTGCAGAAAGTATTGTTTGATTTGGTTTGGGTTTATTAATGTCACATGGATTAGTATACAGTGAAAAGTATTCTTTCTTGAGTGCTATACAGACAAAGCATACTGTTCATAGCGAACTCGAAGTAGGCCATCTGGCCCCTTGATCCTGCTCCGCCATTCAATAAGATCATGGCTGATCTTTTTTGTGGACCCAGCTCCACTTACCTGTCCATTCACCATATCCCTTAATTCCTTTACTGTTCAAAAATCTATCTATCCTTGCCTTAAAAACATTCAATGAGGTAGCCTCAACTGGGCAGGGAATTCCACAGATTCACAACCCTTTGGGTGAAGAAGTTCCTCCTCAACTCAGTCCTAAATCTGCTCCCCCTTATTTTGAGGCTATGCCCCCTAGTTTTAGTTTCACCCGCCAGTGGAAACAACCTCCCTGCTTCTATCTTATCTATTCCCTTCATAATCTTATATGTTTCTATAAGATTTCCCCTCATTCTTCTGAATTCCAACGAGTATAGCCTCAGTCTCTCCTCATAAGCCAACCCTCTCAGGAAAAGGAGAAAGTGTAGAATGTCGTGTTACAGTCACAGGGTATAGAGAAAGGTCAACTTAATGTGAAGTAGATTTTGATTTGATTTATTATTGTCACATGTACTAATATACAGTGAAAAATATTGTTTCTTGCGCGCTATACAGACAAAGCATACCATTCATAGAGAAGGAAAGGAGAGAGTGCAGAATGTAGTGTTACAGTCACAGCGAGGGTGTAGAGAAAGATCAACTTAATGTGAGGTAGGTCCATTCAAAAGTCTGACAGCAGCAGGGAAGAAGCTGTTCTTGAGTCATTAGTACGTGACCTCAGACTTTTCAATCTTCTCGATGTAGAAGGTGGAAGAGGGAATGTCCAGGGTTTGTGGGGCCCTTAATTGTTCTGGCTGCTTTTCCCCAGGCAGCGGGAAGTGTAAAATCAGTGGATGGGAGGATGGTTTGTGCAATGGATTAGGCTACGATGGTACGTATCGCGGAATCCCTGGACTGTCCGTGCTCACTGTGCACTCTCTCTGGTTTTCCTCCCAATCCCAATATCTAAAATCAACTCTGCTGTCTTGTAGGCTGAAAAGATCCTGAAGGAAGAGGAGCGGGCAGCTTACGTCAATCCTGAGCTTGCCCTTGAGGAGAAGAATAAAGGCAATGAGTTCTTCCAGAAAGGTAACATCACAAGAAGAGGAGGTTTCTGCAGATATTCGTGGGTGGAAGGGTGGGGAGGGTAACTAATGCTGGGGTGTGTATGATCTGACCTGCCTGCCTTATTGAGTAATCCTGCATTAGCGAGATTCTGGCACCAGAGGGTGCCACCACACAACCTGCTGGTACTGTTATTAGTGTCACGGGAACATCATTTAAAATGAGCCCCAGCCACATTTCACTGCGAGTTTTTGATCTGAGAGTTTGGGACAGTGATGCATTATCTTGTGCATCCCTCCCACTTTCCACCACCCAGAATGTGTTTTAACCTGTTTCCATTTGGGATAGCTTCACAAACCAATCCAAACACGATGGCACAGTGGGTTAGCGCTGCTGCCTTGCGGCGCCAGAGACCCGGGTTCGATTCCCACCTTGGGTCACTGTCTGTGTGGAGTCTGCATGTTCTCCCCGTGTCTGCGTGGGTTTCCTCCAGGTGCTCTGGTTTTCTCCCACAATCTAAAGACGTGCGGGTTAGGTGCTAAACTCTCTCGGTGTACCCAAACAGGCGCTGGAGTGTGGCAACTAGAGGAATTTCGCAGTAACTTCATTGCAGTGTTAATGTAAGCCTACATGTGACAAATAAATTTTAACTTCCTGTGCTTTATCGTAGAATCCCTACAGTGCAGAAAAAGTCCATTCGGCCCATTTAGTCTGCGCTGAGTCTTCCCAGGGAATCTTTATCCAGGTCTTATCTCTGTAACCTCATCTATTTATCCTGCTAATCCACCTGACACTAACTACCATGACTAATTCCCCCTAACCCGACACATCCTGGGGCATTAAGGGGCAATTTAGCATGGCCAATCCATCTAACCAGCGCATCTTTCAGACTGTGGGAGGAACCTGGAGCACCCAGAGGAAACCCATGCAGACATGGGGAGAATGTGCCGACTCCACACAGACAGTGACTCAAGCTGGGAATTGAACCCAGGTTCCTGGTGCCGTGAGGCAGCAGCGCTAACCCACTGTGCAACCGTGCCAGCCCTTATGTCCAACAGTGCCGTGAGCTATAGAATTGGAATTCCAATTCATGTTCAAGCTGAGAGTTGTTTACAACTCCACAGCTATGCAGCCTCTGGTTACTATTATGGCAGGAATCCAGGGCCAGAATTTTTAATAGCATACGAATTAGGAGTAAACTCCCTTAGTTCTTACAGGCGTTACGCTCCCCAGGTCCCAGGCTCTTACAGTGCAGAAGGGGGCTGTTTGGCCCATGTGTCTACCTATTTCTATCTGATGGAGCTATCCAATCAGTCCCTACATGTTATACTTTCCCAGAGTCCTGCAACTTTTCCTAATTTTTGGAAATTGCTGCTAATCTCCTTCACCATCCTTTTTCATCCCAGACCCTGGAATCTGAGAAACCGGAAGTAGGAGGAGGCCATTCGGCCCTTCGAACCTTCTCCACCATCCATCACGATCATGGCTGATCATTCAGTTCAATATCCTAACTCTCTGTCTCTACCCTGTCTAACTATGTTTCTGAGAACTTAGAGGTCATAACTGAATTTAAAAAATTTTTTTTAAAAATTTTCCCTATCTTGATTTTTTTTTTCCTCCAGTTTAATGTGTCCTTTAATCCCGCTGTCAGTAGTACTGTTTTATCTCCGTCTACTCTGTCAAAACCCTCATTGTTTGGAACACCTTGGGCTCTGAATGGAGGTTCACACTTTTTTATTGCTAGTCCAATCACGCTGTCAGTATAGTTCCAAATCCAGGTTTAAACCTGGAGCTATGGGATAAGAATTCAAGATCTGGAGAAGTGAGTGAATGAGGGCTGTGCAGTGCGGATGCTGTGCCTTTTTGTTTAATCCCGTATGGCAGGTTTTAATCTCTCTCTCATCCCTTCTCTGAAGTTGCTTTTACCAGTACAATTCTACGTGTGTGGGACGGCACGGTGGTTAGCGCTGGTGTCTCACAGCACCCAGGGATCTGCGTTTGATTCCCGGCTTGGGTCACTGTGTGGAGTCTGTACATCCTCCCCCCCCCTGTGTCTGCGTGGGTTTCCTCCCACAGTCCGAAAGATGTGCAGGTTCGGGTGCTAAATTCTCCCCCAGTGTACCCGAGCAGGAGTGTGGCGACTAGGGAATTTTCACAGAAACTTCATTGCAGTGTTTCATGTAAACCTACTTGTGATGCTAATAAATAAACTTATTGTTAGAGAGACACTGGGGAGTTATGAGTGTTATCTTCATTATGTGTGGACTGGATGATGTGTATGAAAAGAATGATGGGCATGTTCTAAAGAGAAATTTTTAATCTTTAAGTCACTGAACCACACTCTCAATCAGTGAAATCCCACAAAGCACCACCCATGCCTTTTAAAGGCTGCACGTTATAATGTGGCATACATAACTCCTGCATGATGCACGTATGCCTCTGGATGATGGTATGTAACGTGTAGGTGACCATTTCTGATTTCCCTCACAGGTGATTACCCACAGGCTATGAAACATTACTCAGAAGCTATTAAACGCAACCCTACTGACGCTAAACTCTACAGTAATCGAGCTGCCTGCTACACCAAGCTCTTAGAATTCCAGCTAGCTCTGAAGGTAAATGTTTCCACAGTTGTTCCTCTTGTGTCTTCGGTGTCACTGTGTCAAATCGTAGACTTCCCTCCCTAACAGCACAGTGGGTATACCTACACCACATGGACTGCTCAAAAAGATGGCTCACCCACTATCTAAGGGCAGTTAGGGATGGACAATGAATATTGGCCCAGCCAGTGAGGCCAGCATCCCTTGAATGAATGAATAGATATGTTAGGCAAAGAGAAAAGTTTGGACAGGACAAACATAGAATCCCTATGGTACTGAAGAAGGCCATTTGGCCCATTAAATCTGCACTGACAGCAATCCCACCCAGTGCCCATCCCCACATATTTACTCTGCTAATCTTTCAGACGCTAAGGGGCAATTTAGTATGGCCAGTCCACCTATCCTACACATCTTGGGAGGAAACTTGAGCACCCAAAGGAAACCTTCCCAGACACGAGGGGAGAACGTGCAAACTCCGCCTGGGCAGTGACCCAAGCCGGGAATCGAACCCAGGTCCCTGGCGCTGTGAGGCAGCAGTGCTAACCCACTGTGACATCCATGTTTTACAAGATGAAGTTTCCAGAACGTATTTTGGTAACATGAGCCCAACTCTAATGACACGATATTCATACAAACAGATGTGTTTGAAGTAGGTTATTTGGCCCTTTGAGCCTGCTGGGCCATTCAATAAGATCCTGACCTTACTGTGGCCCCAGCTCCCTATTTTGCCCCTCTCTCTCTGTCTGTCCCCCCCCATCCCACCCACACACATTTACTACATTGAAAATTTCTAATGAGCTTGCTTCAAATCTTCTCTGGGGAACAGTTCCACAGACCAGCAACCCTCTGAGAAAACTCATTTCCCCCTTAAGTGAGAGACCCTTTGCTTTTAAACTGTGCCCCTCTGGTTCTAGTCTCTCCCGCAAGGGGGAGACATCCTTTCAGTGTCCACATTGTCAAGTCACCTCTGCCCCCAACATGCACAGTGGTCAGTGCTGCTACCAAATAAACCTGTTGGGACTTTAACCTGGTGTTGTGAGACTTCTTTCTGCCTTCACAACGCCAGGGGCTTGTGTCATGTCTGTGTAGAGTTTGCACATTTCCCCCCCATGTGTGCTTGGTGCAGACTCGATGGGCCGAAGGGCCTCTTTCTACATTGTATGGGTTCTATTCTATGTAGGTCTGCATGGGTTTCCTCCGGGTGCTCCGGTTTCCTCCCACAGTTCTAAAGATGTGCAGGTTAGGTGGATTAGCCAGGCTAAATTGCCCTTTAGTGTCCCGGGAGGAATCGATGAGAGGGATTAGTGGGGTCAATACATGAGATTACAGGGGATAGGGCCTGGATGGGATTGTTGTTGGTGCAGGCTCTGGGCTGAATGGCCTCGTTCTGTACCGTAGGGATTCTGTTCCAACTGAAATGTCTTTGCTTTGGAAGGCAGAATGCGTGCTTCAGCTTGGCAGTATTTCATTCCAGCTGGCGGAGATGTTTGGAATGACTGTCTGGCTAGCTCCAGGGAAGTAGGAAAAGGAATCCGAGCACTTTGTTTAAGAAAGTTGATTATTCATCTGTGCCTATTGAGAATCCACCTCAACTAGGCGCCTACTTCACAGTGAAAAGAAAACATTATCATTCACAGCCTGCCAACTATAGCGACCCAGTCAGGATGTTGTAGTTAGTAGGATGGCATTTTATAACTTCCCCTGAGGAGGAGGGTTGATGAATGGGAGTTGTTGATTTTTTTTTTCCCAGTGCTAGATGTGCAATATCGGGAAGAGGAATGGTTTTGAAATCGTTATACAGATTCCGAATTTAAATTTGCATTGTCGGTATTCCGACACTTTTTGGTGCTGTTTCTAATACCTTGATGTGCGATTCAGTCGGGGATAAATTCTAGGTTGTCATCAGAATGCTTGTGTCCATAACTGTCCTTGTTATTTTATAGATCCTGAAGGTGTCAATCCTTGTAAGGGAGTGTAGAATATTCTGCATCTAATTTTTAACCAATGTGGTCATAAAACTGATTCATCATTAATTTATTTTTCTGTTTAATGGACTGGATGAATTTTATTCTCTTTTGATTCCTACAATGGGCAGCACGGTGACACAGTGGGTTAACACTGCTGTCTCACAGCGCCAGGGACCCGGGTTCGATTCCAGGGGGCACAGTGACACAGTGGGTTGGCACTGCTGCCTCACAGTGCCAGGGACCTGGGTTCAATTCCCGGGGGCATGGTGACACAGTGGGTTAACACTGCTGCCTCTCAGCACCAGGGACCCAGGTTCGATTCCCAGGGGGCACAGTGACACAGTGGGTTAACACTGCTGCCTCACACCAACAGGGACCCGGGTTCGATTCCCGGGGGCACAGTGACACAGTGGGTTAACACTGCTGCCTCACGGCGCTAGGGACCTGGGTTTGATTCCTGGCTCAGGTCACCCTGTGTGGAGTCTGCGTGTTCTCCCTCCCTGTGTCTGTGTGGGTTTCCTCCCACAGTCCGAAAGACGTGTAGCTTAGGTGCATTGGCCTTGCTAAATTCTCCCTCAGCATACCCAAACAGGCACCCAAGTGAGGTGGCTAGGGGATTTTCACAATAACTGCATTGCAGTATTACTGCACCAGTGACTAATAAATAAACTTTAACTTTTTGTCAAGTCACCTCTGACTCCGACATGCACAGTGGGTTAGCACTGCTGCTTCACAGCACCAGGGACCCAGGTTCGATCACTGGCTTGGGTCGCTGTTTGTATGGAGTTTGTACGTTCTCCTCTGTGTCTGCGTGGGTTTCCTCCCACAGTCCGAAAGACATGCTGGTAGGGTGTATTGGCCATACTAAATTCTCCCTCTCCCCAAACAGGTACCGGTGTGTGGCGACTGGGGAGTTTCACATTAACTTCATTGCAGTGTTACTTGTGACACTAATAAATAAACTTTACTTTTTACAACCCTCCACTTTTTTCACCGAACTGTGGCGGTTTAACTAACTGTGTCTTGATTTGCGAATTGTACGCGAATAGTAACTTGTAACTGTCAATAACTTGAGATGCCTTTTCCTTGTGTACAGGACTGTGAGGAGTGTATCCGTCTAGATCACACGTTCCGTAAGTAACACTGATGTTTCCCTGCGTAGTGCTGGGTTTGTGATACCCCAATTTCATGCTAATTTTGTTAATAAGGAATGAGCAGCACTGGATCCATCTATTCCAAACACGCAAGTCTGACGTTCTTTGTTAATGATTCATGACTGTCAAAAGACAGGCTTCTAAAAGCTTCATTCAGAATGTTGTTCTGTTGGGCAGTTCCTTCCTCTGATGCAATCGGATTCCATTGGCCTCCTGTAATTTTGTGCTGCTTCACCAAGGCACTGGTAAGCAGAGTTTACTTGCCAAATTGCAACATGGTAAATGATTCATCCAGGATTGAATGTATCATCGAATTCCTACAGTGCAGAAGGAGCTCATTCAGCCCATCGAGTGTGTCTTACTCAGGATCTTGTTACCCTGCCCTAACCCCGTAACCCCACTAATCGATTAAACCTACACATCTTTGGACTATTTAGCATTGCCAGTCCACTGAACCTACACAATTTGGACATGCAGGGCCAATTTAGCATGGCCAATCCATCTAACCTGCACATCTTTGGTCACTAAGGGCCAATTTAGCATGGCCAATCCACCTAACCGGCACATCTTTGGTCACTAAGGGCCAATTTAGCATGGCCAATCCCGTCTTTGGACACTAAGGGGCAATCCACCTAACTTACACACCTTTGGATTGTGGGAGGAAATCAGAGCACCAGGAAGAAGCCCATGCAGACACAGGGAGAACATGCAAACTCCACGTAGACAGTGACCCCAGGTCTGTGGTGCTGTGAGGCAGCAGTGCTAACCACTGTGCCACTGTGCTGTCAATATACCAGCTACAGCTAAGAGGCTGATTCAGACACCTCTTGCTGAGGGTTATCCTGGGGTCACTAGGCATAAGGAAATGCTGAATATTCTGTACACTTGAGACCAGTCTTGCATCGCAGACAAAAAAATGTGACTGGATCACCCTAGGAACATTAGTAGAGCACAGAGGCGAGTGTTAGCCTGGCAATCATGAGCAGGAGTCGGCCATCTGGCCCCTCGAGCCTGCTCTGCCATTCAGTAAGATCATGGCTGATCTTTTCATGGACTCAGCTCCACTTACCTGCCCGCTCACCATAATCCTTAATTCCTTTACTGTTCAAAAATCTATCTATCCTTGCCTTAAAAACATTCAATGAGGGAGCCTCAACTGGGCAGGGAATTCCACAGATTCACAACCCCTTGTGTGAAGAAGTTCCTCCTCAACTCAGTCTTAAATCTGCTCCCCCTTTATTTTGAGGCCATGCCCCCTAGTTCTAGTTTCACCCACCAGTGGAAACAACTTCCCTGCTATCTTACCTATTCCTTTCATAATCTAATAGAAACATATAAGATCTCCCCTCATTCATCTTAATTCCAAAGAATATAGTTTCAGTCCATCCTCATAACCTAAGCCTCTCAACTCCGGAATCAACCCAGTAAATCTCCTCTGCACCCCCTCCAGTGCCAGTATATCTTTTCTCAAGTAAGGAGACCAAAACTGTACACAGTACTCCAGGTGTGGCCTCAACATAACCTCGCTGTTTTTAAACTCCATCCCTCTGGCAATGAAGGACAAAATTCCATTTACCACCTTCATTCCCTGCTGCACCTGCAAACCAACTCCTTGTGATTCCTGCACAAGGACACCCAGATCCCTCTGCACTGCAGCATGCTGCAATTTTTTACTATTTAAATAATAGTCCGTTTTGCTGTTATTCAGACCAAAATGGATGACCTCGCATTTACCAACATTGTACTCCATCTGCCAGACTCTTGTCCACTCTCTTCGATTATCGATATCCCTTTGCAGACTTTCAGCATCCTCTGCACACTTTGCTCTGCCACTCATCTTAATGTCAGCTGCGAACTTTCACACACTACACTTGGTCCCCAAATCTAAATCATCTGTGTATGTAAATTGTAAATCAAAATATGGCTCCTGTATTCCTTTTGAGAAGATCTCAAATGCAGAGTCTGCTGTTGCTCGATGTATGCAAGTTGCAAATGAAGCTTGATTCCGTACGCTACCTGGTTCATTCTTATAATTTCATTTTGATTAGTTAAGGGTTACACAAGAAAAGGAGCAGCCCTTGAAGCCTTGAAGGATTTCTCCAAAGCAATGGATGTTTATCAGAAAGCGCTTGATCTGGACCCTAATTCCAAGGTATGACTGGGTTGCTTTCCTTGTTTTGTTCGTGTTGGCTATGATGTTATCAGAGAGAGAGGGAGCATAGCAGGCTGGAGTCTCTGGCCGTGCAGTTTTAGGCAGCACGGTTTTGCAGCAGGGACATGCCGTGGAGCTGGCTTTCTCTCTGCAGAAAGACATGTTAACGTGAGTTGACGATTTGGGTGGGCTGAAGGAGCCTTCTATGCTGTCCCGGTATTTGGAAAGGGATAAAAATAGAAGTCGTCGATCTGTTTGGTATCAGGTATTCCCTCGGAGGTGAAAAGGGAGGGCAGACAAATGCCGAGGGCTCTAGATGACCAAAGCCAGAGATGGATGGCCTACTCCTGCTCCTATTTCTTATGTTCTTATGATTAAGATGAAGGAAAAAAATATGCTGGTGACAGCTATTGGGTGGATAATACAACAGCAAACGAAGCTGGTTCAGAGAGGAAGTGAATAAACAAATGAGATAAAGAGGGAGTATGAAGAGAGACTGGCAGCTAACATGAAGGGGAATCCCAAAGTCTTCTATAGGCACATAAATAGCGTAAGTGTGATAAAAGGAGTAAAGCTGCTAGAACAGGATATATGCCTGTTGACAGGCGAATAGCTGAGGTATTAATCTAAATTTACATCTGGTTTTGACAGAAGATGCTTAGGGACAATTTAGCATGACCAATCCACCTAACCTACACATCCCTGGACAGTAAGGGGTAATTTAACATGGCCAATCCACCTAAACAGCATGTCTTTTGGGACTGAGGGGGGGAACCAGAGTACCTGAAGTCATGTGTTCAAAAACAGTCATTACATACACTGAGGAGCCAGCAGCCATCAGCACCAAGCTAGTTTGAGGGACTGTTTTGGAAGAGGGTGATGGTGGGAGCTGGAATGTGGGCATGGCAGCAGCAGTGGGTAATTTGCCTGTTCCCCACAATCTGTGCGGACAATTCTGAAGTGCTGGCCCCACAAACCGTTCGGATTGTGTCTGCTTCAGACGTCCCTGGTCAAGGTTTGGCAGCTGAGATGCAACAGCCCTGACAGATAACCCTTTCTTTGTCTTGTACCTCCCCAGGAAGCTTCTGAGGGTTACCAGCGCTGCCTTATGATGCAGTACAATCGGAACGATACTCCAGAGGAGGTTAAGCGTCGTGCCATGGGTGATCCAGAGGTGCAGCAGATCATGAGTGACCCTGCTATGAGGTTGATCTTGGAGCAGATGCAGAAAGATCCACAGGCACTCAGCGAGTGAGTACATGCCAAAGATAACCTGTCAAAAATTGAGGGTATATTGTCTTCTTGAGGCTGTGTAAGGCTCTGGTCAGACCCCATTTGGAGTATTGTGAGCAATTTTGGGCCCCGTATCTAAGGAAGGATGTGCTGGCCTTAAAGGATCCAGAGGAGGTTCACAAGAATGATCCCTGGAATGAAGAGCTTGTCGTGTGAGGAACGATTGAGGACTCTGGGTCTGTACTTGTTGGCGTTTAGGAGGATGAGGGGGGAATCTTATTGAAAGTTGGATGTTGCCTGGAATGGAGGGGAGGTCCTATGAGGAGAGACTGAGGGATTTGAGGTTGTTTTCGTTAGAAAGAAGGCAGCTAAGAGGGGACCTTATTGAAACATATAAGATGATTAGAGGTTTAGTCAGGGTGGACAGTGATAGCCTTTTTCCTCGGATGGAGAAAGCTAGCATGAGGGGGCATAGCTTTAAATTAAGGGGTGGTAGTTATAGGACGGATGTCAGAGGTAGGTTCTTTACCCAGAGGGTGGTGAGGGATTGGAATGCCCTGCCTGCTGCAGTTGTAAATGAGCCTAGTTTGGGGGCGTTTAAGAGATCCGTGGATAGGTTTATGGATGGAAAGGGATTGGTTTAGGTTAGAGGGTCATTGCTTTTTAATTGGTCGGTGCAACATCGTGGGCCGAAGGGCCTGTTCTGCGCTGTTATGCTCTATGTTAGAGGATACTGTGAGGCCTAGATAGAGTGGACGTGGAGAGGATGTTTCCACTAGTAAGAAAACCTAGAACCAGAGGGTACAACCTCAGGCTAAAGGGACGATCCATTAAAACAGAGATGAGGAGGAATTTCTTCAGCCAGAGAGTGGGGAATCTGTGGAACTCTTTGCTGCAGAAGGCTGTGGAGGCCGGGTCATTGAATGTCTTTAAGACAGAGATAGGTTCTTGATTAATAAGGGGATCAGGGGTTACGGGGAAAAAGCAGGAGAATGGGGATGAGAACAGTATCAGCCATGATTGAATGGTGGAGCAGACTTGATGGGCCGAGTGGCCTCATTCTGCTCCTATGTCTTATGGTCTAATGACTCTTGCATGGGCTTTGGGCCCCTCCTTACAAAGGCCATGATTCTGATTTGATTTGTTGTTGTCATTTGTGTTCAGGTATAGTGAAAAGTATTTTTTTCTTACACGCTATACAAACGTAGGATATGTAGGGGAGAAGGAAAGGAGAGGGTACATGCAGATACAAAAGTCTGAGGTCATGTACCAACTAACTCAAGAACAGC
The DNA here is from genome assembly GCF_965287045.1 of Carcharhinus amblyrhynchos. Lineage (NCBI taxonomy): Eukaryota > Metazoa > Chordata > Chondrichthyes > Carcharhiniformes > Carcharhinidae > Carcharhinus > Carcharhinus amblyrhynchos. The sequence continues at coordinate 1,748,901 of NW_027649795.1, forward strand.
TTCTTCCCTGCTGCTGTCAGACTTTTGAATGGACCTACCTCGCACTGAGTTGATCTTCCTCTACACCCTAGCTATGACTGTAACACTACATTCTGCACCCTCTCCTTTCCTTCCCTATGAACGGTATGCTTAGTCTGTATAGCGTGCAAGAAATAATACTTTTCACTGTATCCTAATACATGTGACAATAAATCAAAATGTAGTGTTACTGTCATAGCTAGGGTGTAGAGAAAGATCAACTTAATGCAAGGTAGGTCCATTCAAAAGTCTGACAGCAGCAGGGAAGAAGCTGTTCTTGAATTGGTCGGTACGGGACGTCAGACTTTTGTATCTTTATCCCGACAGAAGAACAAAGAGCAGTAGAGCATAGGAGCAGGCTCTTTGGCCCTCCAGGAAGGTGGAAGAGAGAATGTTCTGGGTGTGTGGGGTCCTTAATTATGCTGGCTGCTTTGCCGAGGCCTAGATGGAGTCAGTGGATGGGAGGCTGGTCACGTGGAATCTTACGATGTTACAAGTTATTTCAAGTTTTTTACTTGTATTGCATTGTGGTGGGCTTAGGGATGAGGGTAGTGGGGACAGGTTTTACGATGTTGCTGACCTGTGACACTTGTGCTGTTAATGCTCGCTCTTCTTCCCCTTTTTACTCTCCCTCTCTCTCTCTCTTTTTCCCCCCCTCCACCGCTCCCTCTCCAGCCACTTGAAGAATCCCGTCATAGCCCAGAAGATCCAAAAGCTTATCGACGTCGGCCTCATTGCGATCCGGTGATGACCCACCATGAGACTTCCAGCAGAGATGGAACAAGGACAGTCCTACAGGAACCTGCCCTCTTTAGAAATTTGGGAAAGGGGAGGGGAGGGAGCGAAACAGGAGAAAGAAATAATAAATTTAAGAGCAGCCAAAATAAAAAAAAGTGTACAGCATCTCATCATAGTTTTTATTTGTAACATCTGATTATTTTCTGATCTAATGATATATAGCGCAAACCTATATTAGCCTGTGCACTTTCTGTAATTTTAATTATTTTCATTTATAAGGTGATAAATAAGGAATGTACATCTCTGCTGCTGTACTCACCTTACCAGGATTGTAGAGATGTTGGGGTTTTCAGATATTTTGCAGTTTATCGCATGCAAAAGAGTTACATTAAAATGTTGTATCGAACCATCTGTACATTTATTTATTAGTGTTGTGCGTAGGCTTGCATTAACATTGCAATGAAGTTATTGTGAAAATACTCTAGTCGCCACACTCCTGTTCGGGTACACTGAGGGAGAATTTAGCACCCAACCAGCACGTCTTTCAGACTGTGGGAGGAATCCGAGGGCACCCAGAAGAAACCCACGCAGGTATGGGGAGACCATGCAGTCTCCACACACTGACCCAAGCTGGCTCCCTAGTGCTGAGAGGCAGCAGTGCTAACCCATTGTGCCACCTTGCTGCTCCTAAGTAGGCTTCTGTTAACACTGCACTGAAGTTACTGTGAAAATCCCCCTTGCCGCCATACGCTGGCACCTGTTCTGGTACGCTGAGGGAGAATTTAGCACAGCCCAATGCACTTTAACCAGCATGTCTATCGGGACTGTGGGAGAAAACCCAAGCAGAAACGGGGGGGGAAGAACGTACAGACTGTGACCCAAGCTGGGAATTGAACCTGGGTCCCTGGTGCTGTGAGGCAGCAGTGCTGCTCCAGCCCAGTTCTGCTTTGCTGTTGCTTAAAGGTTACAATATGATGTGTGCATGTGTTGTGCAAATTTCCCTTCAAGTTGTCTCTTTGCCCTTCTCTTGTCGACATTGGGGATTTTTGTAATATAACCAAACTTCTCATGAACAGCTGCCCTGTAAAAGCGCTGTTCGCTTGTTCTAGATGCAGCTGCCTTTTTTTTCCATTTTGTTGTCATGTCTCGCCTCCGTCTACCTAAAATGGGAGCTCTGCACTCATGGACTGTCAAGCATTCATTCCTCTGTCCCTCCCTATCAAAAGATGGCACGGTGGGTTAGCACTGCTGCCTCACAGAGCCACGGACCCCGATTTCAATTCCCGGCTTGGCTCACCGTCTGACTGGAGTCTGCACATTCTACCCGTGTCTGCATGGGTTTCCTCCGGGTGCTCCGGTTTCCTCCCACAGTCTGGAAGATGAGAGTTCGGTGGATTGGCTGTGCTAAATTGCCCCTTAGTTCAGCGATATTAGTAAACGCAGGGAAGTTACAGGGATAGGACCTAAAAGTAAAGTTCATTTATTAGTCTCAAGGAAGGCTTATATTAACACTGCAATGAAGTTACTGTGAAGTCCCTGGGTGGGACTCTGTACAGTGCAGGTTTGATAGCCTCTTTAAGGTAGAACTGTGGCAATGCAGTGACTGTGCTAATCTTTCTTGGGCTGTATTTTTCACAGGTGCCCTGGAATAAATACCCTTTCCCAGTGCACACTGAGAGCTTTGAAGCACATATCATCCGCGTATGGAACGTGACTGGACACGTGCATCCTCCCCCTACCCTGTCAAGTGTGGGGAAGTGAATTTGACTTGATTAAACCCATGTTCAGCATTACATTCATACTTCCTGTACCCTAAGTATAATTTGAGTGTGCGCTATGTGGAAGTTGGCTTCTTGCTTTCTCTTCCTTGTTCCTGTTTTTCGATTAAAGCTCTCGAGTGGAAGCTGAATCCACGGGAGGTACCGAGGTCTTGAAGACTCTGCACCAGTCAGTGGCATAAATGCAACTGCTGACTGTTTACAAGGCGGCAGGTGCCCTGTTTGAGTAGTGGCACAGTGGGTTAGCACTGCTGCCTCTCAGTGCCAGGGATCTGGGTTCAGTTCCCAGCTTGGGTCACTGTCTGCTGAGTCTGCACGCCCCCCCCCCCCGTGTCTGCATGGGCCTGAAAGATGTGCGGGTTAGGTGGATTGGCCATGCTAAATTGTCCTCGGTGTCGGTGGGGGGGATTAGCTAGGATTAATGTGTGGGGTTACAGGGACAGGGCTTAGGTGGGATCGTGGTCAGTGCAGACTCGATGAGCCAAATGGCCGCCTCCTGCACTGTAGGGATTCTATGATTGAAACAGATTCTGAATTATATTTTCAATAGACTGATACCCCTCCCAGCAGGAGCAATGAAACCACAGTTAAATGTGTTCTGTCAAAGAATTTGAGGCTTTTGAAATAAATACCAACATCCATGAGGGGTCACCATTGAGCAGAAATTTAACTGAAGCAGCTCTGTTGACATGGGCAGGTGTAGGGCTGGCTACCTGAGGTAGACAACTCACTTGAACCTCTTCTTCACGTCCCCAGCACCAACCAACAAAGCACAAGTCACGAGTATGCTCCAATCTCCACTGGCCGGAATAGATCCGGCTCCAATGCTACTAGTAGACAGTTCAATCGACACACTGTCCACCACCTGAAGTACCCATTTTTGCCCCTGGCCTACCATGGCTCAACTATCTACAACAGTGATGTGGCATAGCTTCCCGGTGGTGCTGAAACCTACAAGGGCAACAGCAACCAGCGTATACCTTCCGTTCACCAGCAACGCGGTCTGATGCCACTAGATAACCTGTTTTGGTGGCCTTCATTGAGAGATTTCAATTGGCTGGAACACTACGGAGAGCGTTGCTTCTTTCAAATTGTGGGATCTTTCGGTGCCTCAGCACTTCCAGCAGTCGCAGTGTCGGCCAGGGTCTCGCTGAAATTCCCAACAGTGGGAGCGTTGGCCGGGATTATGTAGGAACTCCAGACAGTGGGAGCGTCGCCCGGGATTATGTAGGAACTCCCGACAGTGGGAGCGTCAGCCGGGATTATGTAGGAATTCCGGACAGTGGAAGCGTTGCCCGGGATTATGTAGGAATTCCCGACAGTGGGAGCGTCGCCCGGGATTATGTAGGAACTCCCGACAGTGGGAGCGTCAGCCGGGATTATGTAGGGATTCCCGAAAGTGGGAGCGTCGCCCGGGACTATGTAGCAATTCCCGACAGTGGGAGCGTTGGCCGGGACTATGTAGGAACTCCAGACAGTGTGAGTGTTGGCCGGGATTCCCGACGGTGGGAGCGTTGCCCGGGATTATGTAGGGATTCCCCACAGTGTGAGCATTGCCCGGGATTATGTAGGAATTCCCGACAGTGGGAGCGTCGCCCGGGATTATGGAGGAACTCCCGACAGTGGGAGCGTCAGCCGGGATTATGTAGGAATTCCGGACAGTGGAAGCGTTGCCCGGGATTATGTAGGAACTCCTGACGGTGTGAGCGTTGGCCGGGATTATGTAGGAATTCCCGACGGTGTGAGCGTTGGCCAGGATTATGTAGGAACTCCCGACAGCGGGAGCGTCGCCCGGGATTATGTAGGAATTCCAGACAGTGGGAGCGTCGGCCAGGATTATGTAGGAATTCCGGACAGTGGGAGCGTCGGCCGGGATTATGTAGGAACTCCCGACAGTGGGAGCGTTGCCCGGGATTATGTAGGAATTCCGGACAGTGGGAGCGTTGGCCGGGATTATGTAGGAATTCCGGACAGTGGGAGCGTCGCCCGGGATTATGTAGGAACTCCCGACAGCGGGAGCGTCGCCCGGGATTATGTAGGAATTCCGGACAGTGGGAGCATCGGCCGGGATTATGTAGGAACTCCCGACGGTGTGAGCGTTGTCCGGGATTATGTAGGAATTCCGGACAGTGGGAGCGTCGGCCGGGATTATGTAGGAACTCCCGACGGTGGGAGCGTTGCCCGGGATTATGTAGGAACTCCCAACGGTGTGAGCGTTGCCCGGGATTATGTAGGAACTCCCGACGGTGTGAGCGTTGGCCAGGATTATGTAGGAACTCCCGACAGCGGGAGCGTCGCCCGGGATTATGTAGGAATTCTGGACAGTATGAATATTGACCACACAGGTGACAGGTATTGAGGTTCATAGCCAAAACATATTACTCACATATGAGTAAGTAAGAGTTTGCTGTGTGAGGCGTTTCCGGGAAATAGGCCTGTGTCGCAATGTGAGGGCTTGTCTGTTCTCTGACTAACCGGGAGGGAAGGGTCTGGGAAACTGCTGGGTGAGTGAAATGTTTGCCATTGATATTTTTGGGAGCGATACTGGGAATCGTGGTAGATGGGAGAAAGGGGATTTTTGCTTGGACACTAAACTCAGCCAGCAGAAACTAACTCTTGATTGTTAAGTTAACCACTGGCTTAATTTTTTTTAAAAAAAATGGTTCCTGATAAGTAGGTTTACCAATACAATGGTTTTCCGTCTTGTAAGGTTGTCTCTGCGTGGAAAGTAAGTCTGCCCCGTACAAAGTGAAGCAGTCTCTGTACAAGTCTGACTCTTTCTGGGGAGATAAAATTTTCCCTTAAGAAATTAAATAGCTACTGGAATTCATACGGCACCATCGAAGGAAAACTGACACAGCCTCACGACAAGACGTGAGGACAGGTGATTAAAAGAAGTTTAAAGTTTATTTATTAGTGTCAGGAGTTTGGGGTGGCACGGTGGCCCAGTGGTCAGCGCTGCTGCCTCATAGCACCAGGGACATGGGTTCAATTCTGGCCTCCAGTCATCGTCTGTGTGGAGTTTGCACATTCCCCTCGTGTCTGCGTCTGTTTAAAGTTTATTTATTAGTCACAAGTAAAGTTTACATTAACATTGCAATGAAGTTACTGTGAAATTCCCTGAGTCACCACACTCCGGCACCTGTTTGGGTCAATGCACCCTAACCAGCACGTCTTTCAGACTGTGGGAGGAAACTAGAGCACCCAGAGGAAACCCACACAGATACAGGGAGAACATTGCAGACTCCACACAAATAGTGACCCAAGCTGGGAATCGAACCCAGGTCCTGGTGCTGTGAGGAAGCAGTGTTAACCTACCATGCCACCCTAAGTCTCCTTTGATGTACCATAGAAAGCATCCTTTCTGGTTGTATCACAGCTTGGTATGGGCTCCTGCTCTGCCCAAGACCACAAGAAGCTACATAAGGTCGTGAATGTAGCCCAATCCATCACACAAACCAGCCTCCCATCCACTGACTCTGTCTACACTTCCCACTGCCTCGGGGAAAAGCAGCCGGCATAATTAAGGACCCCATGCACCCCGAACATTCTCTCTTCCACCTTCTTCTGTTGGGAAAAAGATGCAAAAGTCTGAGGTCCCGTACCGACCGACTCAAGAACAGCTTCTTCCTTGCTGCTGTCAGACTTTTGAATGGACCCACCTTGCATGAAGTTGATCTTTCTCTACACCCTAGCTATGACCTGATAGAAGTCTACAAGATTATGAGGATCATGGACAGAGTGGATAGTCAGAAGCTTTATCCCAGGGTGGAAGAGTCAATTACTTGGGGGGGGGGCACAGGTTTAAGGTGCGAGGGGCGAGGTTTTAAGGAGATGTACGAGGCAGGTTTTTTACACAGAGGGTGGTGGGTGCCTGGAACTCGCTGCCTGGGGAGGGAGTGGGAGCAGATACAATACTGAGTTTTAAGGGGTGTCTGGACAAATCCATGAATAGGATGGGAATAGAGGGATACGGTCCCCGGAAGGGTAGGGGGTTTTAGTTCAGTCGGGGCAGCATGGTCGGTGCAGGAGGGGCCGAAGGGCCTGTTCCTGTGCTGGAATTTTCTTTGTTCTTTGATGTTCTGCACCTTTCTTTCTCCGTGAATGATATGTTTTGTCTGCACAGCACGCAAGACACAATACTTTTCACTGTATCCCAATACGGTGGTTAGCACTGCTTCCTCACAGCACCAGGGACCTGGATTCAATTCCAGCCTTGGGTCACTGTCTGTGCAAAGTCTGCATGTTCTCCCCATGTCTGCGTGGGTTTCCTCCGGGTGCTCCAATTTCCTCACACAGTCCAAAAGATGTGTGGGTTAGGTGGATTGGCCATGCTAAACTGCCCCTTAGTGTCAGGGGGATTAGCAGAGTAAATATGAGGGGTTATGGGGATTGGGCCTGGGCGGGCGGTGGTGGGTGCAGACTCGATGGGCCAAATGGCCTCCTTTGCACTGTAGGGATTCTATCTGACAATGATAAGTCAAATCAAATCTAATCAAAACCTACCTCGCAAAAAGTCAATCTTTCTCTACACCCTAGCTATGACTGTAACACTACATTCTGCACTCTCTCCTTTCCTTCTCTATGAATGGCATGCTTTGTAAAGCGCACAGGAAACAATACTTTTCACTGTATATCAATACATGTGACAATAATAAATCAAGTGAAATATTGAGTTGATCTTTCTCTACACCCTAGCTGTGACTGTAACACTACATTCTGCACTCTTTTCCTTCTCTATGAGTGGCATGCTTTGTCCGTACAGCGTGCAAGAAATAATACTTTTCACTGTGTACCAATACACTTGACAATATGTTTGGAGGCTGCGTAATCAGTTATGCTGGAAATGCCACAAATATGGTTAGCTGGCAGGTAATTAACAATCCGATCGATGATGTGATCTTTGTGTGCTGTGTCATTGTCTGGTGTGTAGAAATGACTTCATCTGAAACTCACCCTGACTCCTGAGTCTGGTGGGACAGCAGCCTGTCATGGGAAAGCACCCCCACCCCCACCCCCCGGTGAATGATTATATTTGGTAAACAAGTTGGAGGTAGGAGTGACTCAGTAACTCCGTCCACTGCAAGCGTTTTCAGAGCACCAAAGGCCAGTCAGCACCCGTCTGCAGGCAGGCTGTCGGAGGTTGGGAGTTAATTCTAGCGGAGCGTGGCACCGTCTCCACAGCGGGGCAAATAACAAGGGTTAGAGAATTGTTAATTACCCTGGCGTGTTCAGGCAGGGCGACCTTGTTATTGACAAAGTTAATCCCAACCCTTCAACCAAAACACAAAAACTCAAACACGAAAGCAACTGCTGCTCAAACACAACCAGATGGTACAGGGCAACACAACCGCTTCCTTCTGCACTGGAGGGATTCTGTGAAATAGGAGCTATTTTATACAGGAAAAACACACCTGTATAGAAAGGTAACGCATTGTCTCTCACACACACACCTGTACAGAAAGGTAACGCATTGTCTCTCACACACACACGTACAGAAAGGTAACGCATTGTCTCACACACACACACACCTGTACAGAAAGGTAACGCATTGTCTCACACACACACACACCTGTACAGAAAGGTAACGCATTGTCTCACACACACACACACCTGTACAGAAATGTAACGCATTGTCTCACACACACACACACCTGTACAGAAAGGTAACGCATTGTCTCTCACACACACACCTGTACAGAAAGGTAACGCATTGTCTCTCACACACACACACACCTGTACAGAAATGTAATGCATTGTCTCTCACACACACACACCTGTACAGAAAGGTAACGCATTGTCTCTCACACACACACACACACACACACCTGTATAGAAAGGTAATGCATTGTCTCTCTCACACACACACACACACACACACACACACACCTGTATAGAAAGGTAATGCATTGCCCCCCCACACACACACCTGTATAGAAAGGTAATGCATTGCCACACACACACACACACCTGTATAGAAAGGTAATGCATTGCCACAATACACACACACCTGTATAGAAAGGTAATGCATTGCCCCCCCACACACACACCTGTATAGAAAGGTAATGCATTGCCACACACACACACACACCTGCATAGAAAGGTAATGCATTGCCACAATACACACACACCTGTATAGAAAGGTAATGCATTGCCACACACACACACACACCTGTATAGAAAGGTAATGCATTGCCCCATACACACACACACACCTGTATAGAAAGGCAATGCATTGCCCCATACACACACACACACCTGTATAGAAAGGCAATGCATTGCCACACACACACACACACCTGTATAGAAAGGCAATGCATTGCCCCATACACACACACACACCTGTATAGAAAGGTAATGCATTGTCTCTCACACACACACACACACACACACACACACCTGTATAGAAAGGTAATGCATTGCCCCCCCACACACACACCTGTATAGAAAGGTAATGCATTGCCACACACACACACACACCTGCATAGAAAGGTAATGCATTGCCACAATACACACACACCTGTATAGAAAGGTAATGCATTGCCCCCCCACACACACACCTGTATAGAAAGGTAATGCATTGCCACACACACACACACCTGCATAGAAAGGTAATGCATTGCCACAATACACACACACCTGTATAGAAAGGTAATGCATTGCCACACACACACACACACCTGTATAGAAAGGTAATGCATTGCCCCATACACACACACACACCTGTATAGAAAGGTAATGCATTGCCCCATACACACACACACACCTGTATAGAAAGGTAATGCATTGCCCCATACACACACACACACCTGTATAGAAAGGCAATGCATTGCCCCATACACACACACACACACACACACACACCTGTATAGAAAGGCAATGCATTGCCACACACACACACACACCTGTATAGAAAGGCAATGCATTGCCCCATACACACACACACACCTGTATAGAAAGGCAATGCATTGCCCCATACACACACACACACCTGTATAGAAAGGTAATGCATTGCCCCATACACACACACACACACCTGTATAGAAAGGCAATGCATTGCCCCATACACACACACCTGTATAGAAAGATAATGCATTACTACACACACACATACACACCTGTATAGAAAGGCAATGCATTGCCCCCCCTCCCCCCACATACACACACACATCTGTACGGAAAGGTAATGCATTGCTACACACACATTTCTCTAGAAAGGTAATGCATTGCCACAGCATGCCTTCTGCATAGTTGTGACTCAATGAGTTAAGGTTGCATGCGCTATGAGGCAGTGCTGACACACAGGAGAGGCTGTGGGTTCAGTGTGGTGCAAGAAGGGGTACACGGGGAGGTGTACAATTTACACTGGCAGCCTGCAGTGTGTGTGAGTGAGTTGAAATTCGCAGACAGCGGAAACTGCTTGCAACTTTTGAAAGTTCCTCGGTGACGCCCTGCTCGCACTCAACAGGCAAAGCGAGGACAGAGACAGAGAGATCCGAGTCTTCTTACCCGGCTCCTGCTGCCAAGGAAAGGGACGCTTACTACCTGGAATCCTACCAGTCTGGGATCAGGAATCACAGGAAAACTGGTGAGGAAATTTACAGGAGTGTGTGAGGGAGGGGATTGGGGATTTGTTATTTGTAGGAAAGCTCTCTGTTCATTTCCTGCACATGAAACGCGTGGGTCAGATCATAGCCTTACAGCGCTTAGCAAGGCCACTCGGCCCATCCTTTCTGTACTAGCTCTTTGCCAGATCTATCCAATTAGTCCCCCTCTTCCCCCCACAGCCCTGTAAATCTCTCCTTTTCCAGTATCTCCCCACCCCCCCCTCTTTTGACAGTTCCTATTGAATCTGCTCCCACCGCCCTTCCAGATCACAGCAACTCACAAAAAAAACATTCTCCTCATCTCCCCCTCCGGTTCTTCCCCGATTCTCTTCAATCTGTGTCCCCCCTCCCTCTGATTCCCCATCCTCCTGTCACTGGGAAACACTTTCTCCTTATTCACTCTCTCCAAACCCTTCTGAACCCCTCGATTCAATCTCCCCCCGAACCTTCTCCGCTCCGAGGGGAACCATCCCAGCTTCTCCCAGTCTCTCCGCGTAATCCCTAACTTTCATTGAGGGATACGAAGGGAAGCTCCCTTATCCACTCTTTTGAGTAGAGACATAGAGTCATAGAGGTTTACAGCATGGAAACAGGCCCTTCGGCCCAACTTGTCCATGCTGCCCTTTCTTTTTAAACCTCTAGGCTAATCCCAATTGCCCACATTTGGCCCATATCCCTCTACACCCATCGTACCCATGTAACTGTCTAAATCCTTTTTTAAAAGACAAAATTGTACCCACCTCTACTACTACCTCTGGCAGCTCGTTCCAGACACTTTAGCTTTGAATTGAGGGATGATAAATACAGGATGGATGTCAGAGGTAGGTTCTTTACTCAGAGGGTAGTAAGGGCATGGAATGCCCTGCCTGCAGCAGTTGTGGACTCGCCAACTTTAAGGGCGTTCAGATGGTCAGTGGATAGGCATATGGATAACATTGGAATGGTTTAGGTTAGAGGGTCTTTAGATTGGTTCCACTGGTTGGCGCAACATCGAGGGCTGAAGGGCCTGTACTGCGCTGGAATGTTCTATGTTCTACTCACCATCCTCTGTGTGAAAAAATTGCCCCTCTGGACCCTTCTGTATCTCTCCCCTCTCACCTTAAACTTATACCCTCTAGTTTTAGACTCCCCTACCTTTGGGAAAAGATATTGACTATCTAGCTGATCTGTGTCCCTCATTATTTTATATACCTCTATAAGATCACCCCTCAGCCTCCTACACTCCAGAGGAAAAAGTCCCAGTCTATCCAGCCTCTCCTTATAACTCAATCCATCAAGTCCCCGTAGCATCCTAGTAAATCCTTTCTGCGCTCTTTCTAGTTTAATAATATCCTTTCTATAATAGGGTGACCAGAACTGTATACAGAATAACAGTTTGTTTTGTTTTAAAGGGCGTGTGTGAATGTTTGGGTTTTGTAGAGCTAGGGTTAAGTGCATCCATGTTGACCTGTTCAATTCCTCTTCATGGTGTCATGTTTTGTTGACTGCATCAGCTTTGGAAATCTAACAACCAAGACCAAAACTGAGACATTTCCCCACAGAACCCCTAAAGAGGCCATTCAGCCCTGTCGAGTCTGCACAAACTCTCCGACAGAGCATCTTACACAGGGCCCACACCCCACCCCACCCTACCCCCCACCCCACACCCCGCCCCACACCCCACCCTACACCCCACACCCCCCCCACACCCCACACCCCACCCCACACCCCACCCCCCCACACCCCACCCCACACACTCCACCCCACACACTCCACCCCACCCCCTACCCCATCCCACCCCATTCCTTTAACCCCACAAATTTATCTGGCCAATCCACCTAACCTGCACATCTTTCGAGTGTCTTGCTCTGGTGTGGAATCAGAGGTTTTGCTCCCACTGGACCATCATTTCCACTGCTTTGTCCACACAAAAGATGTGCGGGTTAGGTGTAGCCTTCTCCAGCCCCTACAGCCTCTCCCTATCTCTGTAACCTCCTCCAGCCCCTACAACCCTCCGAGATCTCTGCGTTCCTTCAATTCCGGTCTCTCTCGCATCCCCCGATTCCCATCGCTCCGCCGTTGGCGGCTGTGCCTTCAGCTGCCTGGGGGGCCCTAAACTGTGGAATTCCCTCCCTGAACCTCTCCACTGTTCCTTGTCTGTCTGGTTGTTTCTCTGTCTGGCTGTCTGTCTCCCCTGTCTGGCTGTCTCTCTCCCTGTCTGGCTGTCTCCCTCCTTGTCTCTGACCTTCTTTAAGACATTCCGTAAAACCAAACTCTTTGACCGAAAGAGTTTGGAGAATTGTTCTATCTCTCTTGCGTGTCAATGTTTCTGCTCTTGTGGGGGGGCAGTGGGGGCCTTTCGCTGCCATATTACTGAGGGGTGTTGGATGAGGGTAACCTCTGTGAGTGAGTGTGTGAGTGAGTGAGTGTGTGTGTGTGAGTGAGTGTGAGTGAGTGTGTATGTGTGTGTGTGAGTGAGTGTGAATGAGTGTGTGTCTGTGTGTGTGTGAGTGAGTGTGTGTGAGTGTGTGTGTGTGAGTGAGTGTGTGTGAGTGTGAATGAGTGTGTGTCTGTGTGTGTGTGAGTGAGTGTGTGTGAGTGAGTGTGTGTGAGTGTGTGTGTGTGAGTGAGTGTGAGTGAGTGTGTGTGAGTGAGTGTGTGTGAGTGTGTGTGAGTGTGAATGAGTGTGTGTCTGTGTGTGTGTGAGTGAGTGTGTGTGAGTGTGTGTGTGTGAGTGAGTGTGAGTGAGTGAGTGTGTGTGTGTGAGTGTGAATGAGTGTGTGTCTGTGTGTGTGTGAGTGAGTGTGTGTGAGTGTGTGTGTGTGAATGAGTGAGTGAGTGTGTGTGAGTGTGTGTGTGTGAATGAGTGTGTGTCTGTGTGTGTGTGAGTGAGTGTGTGTGAGTGTGTGTGTGTGAGTGAGTGTGAATGAGTGTGTGTCTGTGTGTGTGTGAGTGAGTGTGTGTGAGTGTGTGTGTGTGAGTGAGTGTGAATGAGTGTGTGTGTGTGTGTGTGTGAGTGAGTGTGTGTGTGTGAGTGAGTGTGTGTGTGTGTGAATGAGTGAGTGTGAATGAGTGCGTCTGTGTGTGTGTATGTGTGTGTGTGTGTGTGTGTGTGTGTGTGTGTGCGCACTGCGAGAGTAAGGTTCAGAGGCTGGGTTGTAACTCTGGGGCACCGGGACTCCTGGTCCCCAGGCAGACGGCACCGATCCCAGGGCGGGTGGGGGGTGTGGGTAATAGCACGCCGATGGGATTTCCCGATCCCAGCTGAGAACTATGGAGCCTTTGCCGTGTTCTGCGGAGCCCTCCCCCACCCACGATGGATGTGAAAATCTCCCTCCAATGATCTGTGTGCAAACTGTAAAACCGTTAGCGAGCAGTGAGGCTGCAGTTTCAGCGAGAACTGTTTAGAACCACTGTGCCCATCTAAGATGGGAGTGATTATTTTGATTGAGATATTGAACTGGATGGTGCCAGACCCCTGCAGCAGAAAGGGCGAAAGATAGAATCAGCGATATTGTGTGACCCTTGTGGTTTCCAGCGCAATGAGAAAAAACAGAAGTTAGAAGCTTGAAACTGCTCACACAATCCATACGCAGCATTGGAGGAGGAGGAGGCCATTCCATCCACCCCTTCTGAACTCTTTGAAAGGTCTATCCAATGGGGGTGGCACGGTGGGTTAGCACTGCGGTCTCGCAGTGCCAGGGACCCGGGTTCGATTCCCGGCTTGGGTCACTGTCTGTGTGGAGTCTGAACGTTCTCCCCGTGTCTGCGTGGGTTTCCTCCGGGTGCTCCACTTTCCCTCCCCAAATCCAAAGATGTGCAGGTTAGGTGGATTCTCCATGCTAAATTGCCCCTTAGTGTCTAAAGATGTGCAGGTTAGGTGGATTCTCCATGCTAAATTGCCCCTTAGTGTCTAAAGATGTGCAGGTTAGGTGGATTCTCCATGCTAAATTGTCCCTTAGTGTCTAAAGATGTGCAGGTTAGGTGGATTCTCCATGCTAAATTGCCCCTTAGTGTCTAAAGATGTGCAGGTTAGGTGGATTCTCCATGCTAAATTGCCCCTTAGTGTCCAAAGATGTGCAGGTTAGGGGGATTGGCCATGCTAAATTGTCCCTTAGTGTCTAAAGATGTGCGGGTTAGGTGGATTCTCCATGCTAAATTGTCCCTTAGTGTCTAAAGATGTGCAGGTTAGGTGGATTGGCCATGCTAAATTGCCCCTTACTGTCCAAAGATGTGCAGGTTAGGGTGGATTGGCCATGCTAAATTGCCCCTTAGTGTCCAAAGATGTGCAGGTTGGGTGGATTGGCCATGCTAAATTGTCCCTTAGTGTCCAAAGATGTGTAGGTTAGGTGGATTGGCCATGCTAAATTGCCCCTTAGTGTCCAAAGATGTGCGGGTTAGGTGGATTGTCCATGCTAAATTGCCCCTTAGTGTCCAAAGATGTGCAGGTTGGGTGGATTGGTGATGTAAATGTGTGGGGATACGGGGATAGGGCAGGGTGATGGGCCTGGGTGAGATACTATTTTGAAGAGCAGACTCAATGGGCTGAATGGCCGTTCCTGTACTGTCGGCATTCGGAGGTCATGAGTCACTGGAACCCTGTCCCGATTGGGTGGGAGCAGAGTCTTTGAGTATTTTTAAGGTGGAGGTGAAAGGTCATTGGAGGAATGGGAGGGGGGGGGGACACGATGTAGATTTGTGGTTATGATGAGAACAGCCATGGTCTTATGGAATGGCGGAGCGGGCTCGAGGGGCTGAATGGCCACCCCTGCTCCTCGTTCGTATCTCCCACAATGCGACAATGACCCAGATTATCTGTTTTTAGTGATGTGGGTTGGTAGTGACTCCCAGGACAGTTCCCCCACCCCCATCCCCTTCCCATCCCCTCCCCACCCCCTCCCCCACCCCCTCCCCACCCCCACCCCACCCCACCCCCACCCCACCTCTCTGCCTCCAAACAGTGTCCAGCTGGAAAGGTGACCAGGGCCCTCAGTTGAACATCTGGATTGAAGGGTCAGCAGGGAGTGGGCGACAGGAGGAGGTGCCAGACTTAGCGAGGACCTGGTTAGATGTTCCAAAGGCACAACTCCGTTAAATTCAGCGGAGAAAGGGCGGGACAGCGGGTCAGCACCTGCTGCCTTGACAGCGCCAGGGACCCGGGTTCGATTCCCGGGGCCTCGGGTCACTGTCTGCCTGTGCGGAGTCTGCGCGTTCTCCCCGTGTCTGCACGGGTTTCCTCCGGGTGCTCCGGTTTCCTCCCGCAGCCCGAAAGAGTTGCGGGTTAGAGGGGGGGATTGGCCGTGCTAAATTGCCCCTGAGTGTCAGGGGGATAGGACCAGGGTGGGATTGTGGTTGGGGCAGCCCTGATGGGCCGAGTGGCCTCCTTCTGCACTGCAGGGATTCGATGAAATGGGTAGAGACACATCCAACTGGGTGGAAGGACCTGCTCCAGACAGGAACAAGAGGAGGCCATTCAGCCCTCTGAGCCTGCGCCGCCATTCATTGTGATCACGGCTGATCGTCCAATTCAATATTCTGATTTCTCCCCCCCTTCCCCCACCGACCCATATCCCTCGATCCCTTTAGCCCCAAGACCGATATCTAATTTCTTCCTGAAATCACACAATGCTAATCCTATTCCTTCACCCCGAGCCGTGTACCCGAGGTTACAGATCCCCCGAGCCGTGTACTCGAGGTTACGGATCCCCCGAGCCGCGTACTCGAGGTTACGGATTCCCCGAGCCGCGTACTCGAGGTTACGGATCCCCCGAGCCGCGTACTCGAGGTTACGGATCCCCCGAGCCGCGTACTCGAGGTTACGAATCCCCCGAGCCGCGTACTCGAGGTTACGGATCCCCCGAGCCGCGTACTCGAGGTTACGGATCCCCCGAGCCGCGTACTCGAGGTTACGGATCCCCCGAGCCGCGTACTCGAGGTTACGGATCCCCCGAGCCGCGTACTCGAGGTTACGGATCCCCCGAGCCGCGTACTCGAGGTTACGGATCCCCCGAGCCGCGTACTCGAGGTTACGGATCCCCCGAGCCGCGTACTCGAGGTTACGGATCCCCCGAGCCGCGTACTCGAGGTTACGGATCCCCGAGCCGCGTACTCGAGGTTACGGATCCCCCGAGCCCGCGTACTCGAGGTTACGG